>NW_026057578.1:43929789-44134458 GCF_023721935.1 Panthera uncia | reverse complement strand
CTCCCTCCCTCTCTCTCTCCCTCCCTCCCTCTCTCTCTCCCTCCCTCTCTCTCTCTCTCCCTCCCTCCTTCCCTCTCTCTCTCCCTCCCTCCTTCCCTCTCTCTCTCCCTCCCTCCTTCCCTCTCTCTCTCCCTCCCTCCCTCTCTCTCTCCTTCCCTCCCTCTCTCTCTCCCTCTTTCTCTTTCTCTCTCTCACTCAAATTAAATAAACATTAAAATTGGGAATCCATTTGAACTCCTTTCTGAAGAAGGAAGACTCAGAGATTTAGCCAAACTCAGAGATTTGAGTTTTTGTACACTCCCTTTTAGCTTAACTGCTTAAACAAAAAATGTAGATAGATAAAGTTCCATTCTCATCTCTTCACATGTAATGTACTGTTTTGATTTGAATTCAAGATCGTAGCATTTTCCTTTACCGGTCTGCTGTATATCTAAAATATTTTGCTTAGTCAAATTAATTAGGATATGGCCAAACAAAAGGCTGAATCTGGTGTTAAATGAGGTCAGCAAGATATGTTCAAGATAAATGACTATTAACTGAAAAGAGCAGGTGTCACAATTGTGACCATGGTTATAATTCCACTGTAATTTTGGGACACCTGGGTGGCTCAGTCAGTTAAGCGTCTAACTCCAGGTTTCAGCTCAGGTCATGATCTCACAATTCATGGGATCGAGCCCTCCTCGGGCTCCTCACTGAGAGCTCAGAGCCTGCTTGGGATTCTGTCTCTCCTCTCTCTGCCCCTCCCTCACTCATGCTCACTCTCTCTCAAAATAAATAAATAAACTTTAATTCCCCTGTAATTTTAAATCTAGACATAATGATATGCAGTCACATGTGTGAACAAAAACATTTATAATAGGCATCTAATTATTGAGTACTTATCTTGGGGCTGGTGTTTGTATATGAAAGCAACCTTGCTCTGAGACACCTGGCTAATCTCTCCTCTATATTCCTTTTTCTTTTCTATTTATAAAATCTCAGTCATTTTTGTTTGTTTGTTTTAATGAGATAGGATGAGGAATCTAGAAAAACAGTTGCTAAAATATAAGAAGGCAATCTAGTGTCTTTTACCCTCATGGAGTCCAGCAAGTGTAGCTCTTGGTTTGATTTTTATTCATTAAACTTGGCATCTTTCTAGGCTAATCCACACAATTATGATGCGTGGTTTGACTACTTGCGCTTGGTGGAAAGTGATGCCGAAGCAGAAACTGTTCGAGAAGTGTATGAAAGAGCCATTGCCAATGTGCCACCCATTCAAGAGAAGCGGCACTGGAAGCGCTACATCTATCTGTGGGTCAACTATGCGCTCTATGAGGAATTGGAGGCAAAGGTAAAAAACGGAATCCCACATCAGCTGTTGATGGCTGTCTCAGCCCTGCGCGTACAGCTTGGCCACAGCTCAGCCACCGTGGGTGGTAACTGATACGTACAGTCCCAGAAACAGGAATTTAGTTTTAGGTTCTCAGCCATACAGTTATGTATTCTCCCTGTAACCTTTTAAACTCTGTATACCTGTTGTGGGCACAGGTAAGGTTTTTGTTGTTGTTGTTCCGTCGTATTTTGTGTTTTAAACCTGAGGCACAAGAAGATTAGTACTTGGACTTGAAAGGGAACAATGAACCAGTCCTTAGCTTAATTTCATATCATACCCTGTATTGTCTCATCAGTAGGGATCACAGCTAGATTGCACATCTTTGTTTTTAGTAAAGATCAAGTGGGATTTTCAGAAATCAGTTGTGTAAGTTAATTGGGAAAGACTAGCTTTCTACTGTGAGACTATAAAACATCTTTGTTTCTTTGTGCTCTCAGGCGAAAAGCCTTTCTACAGAGAAGCCTCAGAGTTTGATGGCTATATTGTTGGTGATTCTTTAACCAAAGTTTGATGGCTAAAGGTAGTTCGCTTTTGATCATAAATGATTAAATCAGAGTTTGAAAATAGCAATTTGCAAAAACATATTCAGTGTTGGGGGTATACATTTTTACTAATATCAGTAGAAAGTATTAGTAACAGACTTCAATATTTTGTGAAAATTTCTTATCCTAATACAGGATCCCGAGAGGACGAGACAGGTATATCAAGCTTCTTTGGAATTAATCCCTCATAAAAAGGTATGTTTGCTTTAAGTGTTCTATTCCAAACTGTCGAAATCCTACTTCTGTTTCTCGCGAGTAATACTTACTGTTTGAATAGTTTGCTGTGCTAGGCTCAAGTGAGAACCGGGTATGCTCCTTGCCTCAGAAAACACCTTACAGTCTAGTTGAGAGGACAGCCTGTGTTAAGTGATGAATAATACAGATAATGTAGAAATTCATAGGAGGATGGAGGAAGATGCACATCCAGAGAGCACACAGCACGTGCAGGAAACAACAAACAGGTGTTTGTTGGCATCCGAGTGGACACATGCATGCCTGGGTGAACACCTCGTGCATGTTTTGGAAACGGTTGAGACGTTATCTCTGCCCTACTTCCCAGCATGAGAAACAAGTAGAGATGTTGGCCGAGTTACCTTCTAGAATAGAGGTGGTGTGTTCTCTCTGCTCACCAGCATACGCACAAAACAGCAGGGGCTGCAGGACCATGCAGTGCAATAAAGTACCTGGATTCCTGTTTGTAACTTTTATGAAATAAACATCCTATTTGCTTAAAAACAAGAAAACATGTCTGTCTTCGCTCTGAATATGTAGGGAAATCTAATCGCATGTGGCCTTTTATTAAATTTTTAACATACTTCAGTGTCATTGAAATGACTCTCTTAGGTGTTTTGTGCTTTTGTTTTCTAGTTCACATTTGCCAAGATGTGGTTACTATACGCACAATTTGAAATAAGACAGAAAAATTTACCATTTGCCAGAAGAGCTTTGGTGAGTAAAGAAAGGATCGAGATGCATCATTGACTTCTATGAGAAGAAAATTAAATTTCAGTGCCTACAAGTTGGACAGTTCCTACTAAGAATGCCACAGAATTGTTCTGCCTTTATAGCCTGAGACATGTCAGAAAATGCATGGCCTTTGAAGAAGGATTGGGTGAAAATGTAAATTAATATTGGAAGCTTTATCTGTAGCTCCCAGTTTTTTACTCAGACTGGAAAGATCTGATCTTAGTTCACATTAGGTCTTAAATCAGCTCTTTAATAGACTGATGTGCAAAATTCAGGGGTGTTACATGCACCTTCCTCTTAACAGTTATTCTGAAGTGTCTTGATAGGATTAAATACTGTGTATAAATGCAGTTATCCTTCTACTAGCCACTCTTGCCCTGGCTGTGGGCAGCAAGGCAGATTTCATTCTATGATTACCACTTCATTTATGGGACGTTTTATCCATTTGACGTCCATATTCCCTACATGCTCCTGAGATACTAAGTAAAATCCAGAGTACTTATGTAGACAGTTCTGAAACACTCTCTTGCTGAACAGGCCCCAATGGGCATAGGCCCTCTTGACTGGTGGGGGAAGTAGAGGGTTTCCATTGGCCTTCTGTCAAGAACCAGTGTGGACATTGTGATACCACAGAGGGAAAGAGTGGCTTGTCATGTTCTTCCGCAACAGAGAACAGTTGTTGGGATAGGTTGGTGATGTCTGCACAGATTGAACCCACATATCCCAGTGATTTGGTCATTTTGTTTTCCAGGGAACTTCCATAGGCAAATGCCCAAAGAACAAGTTATTTAAAGGTTACATAGAATTGGAGCTGCAGCTTCGAGAATTTGACAGATGCCGGAAGCTTTATGAGAAGTTCTTGGAATTTGGACCTGAAAATTGTACCTCTTGGATTAAGTTTGCAGAGTTAGAGACAATCCTTGGTGATATTGAGAGAGCCCGGGCAATCTATGAGTTAGCCATCAGTCAGCCACGCTTAGACATGCCGGAGGTGAGGATCTCGAGTTGAATATAATCTTGTTTTAGATACTTCTCCAGCATTGCTTTAGATAACCATCTAAATGTGTGTGCATTTCACATTATAAAGGTAAATTTACTTGTAGTCTTGTCTGCTCAGATTAGTTCTTTCTGTGTGGGAGATAGCAGAAGAAGGATGGGGGTGAGGGGACCCTCAAGTAGGATACCAGGGCCCAGAACCCCATTGTGACACCAGGATGAGTTGGGATATAATAGGGTTTGTGACTGGCTCTCTGCCTCCTTTCCTCAAACAGAAAGCTAACTAAAGGGATGGAAACAGGCAGCAGGCAGCCCCGTCTGGAGAACTGGAAGTTGAGACTGCACATCCCCAGATTCTCCTAGCACAGTTTTGCCCAGATCGGGCCAGCAAAAGAAGCTGTATGTAAAGCAGGATATTCCTGGAATTACTACTGCCACTGTCCTGGCCTGCCCCAGGACCTGAAATCATCCCTTCCGTATTTAAACTTGAGCCACGAGGTGGCGCCAAACCACAGCTAGCACCCTGTGAATCTCCCAGGAGCCACTGAAATCACCCAGCCCTTTTATTAGTCTTGCCCTAATGTGACTCTGCATTTTATGGCTTGGGCTCCACCAGCCGCACTAGGTCAGGGCCTTATGTGTTATTGGTTCCATCGGTTGGCCTCAGCTCCCAGGCATCCAGGCCACATGTGACTACATCCTTGTTCCCTGACAGGCCGTACCTAGCAGGTGGGCTGCTGCTTACTGAATAGTTGTTGAAGTGAATTCAGATATATGAAGGAATTTACAGTGGAGGTAACAACAGTATATCCTGGCCTAGGCATGTCCCTGGCAACGTCAGTTGTATGTGACAGGATCTTGGCAATGTCTGGGAGACTTGGCAAGTCTCTGAGCTTCTTGTGGTAAGTCCAGCATTTGAAAAACTCTGAAAGAGAATCCACAAATGAATCCAAAGCCTTTTATCTCATAATGTAGAATTGTAGCCAAATTTTGGCCAGCTTGTAAATGCCAGTATTTTTATTGTGTCCACATGCTGCCTAGTCTTTAATTGTTCATAGAAATCCTGGGTTTCTGGATGTCCTAGGTTGGAGTGGCAGTTAAGCTCAGCTTTGGCTAGGGACATGTTGCTCTTTAAATGTCAAGACTGACTAAGTTCTCTTTATTAGGTGCTTTGGAAATCATATATTGACTTTGAAATTGAGCAGGAAGAAACTGAGAGAACACGAAATCTTTACCGACGATTGCTTCAGCGAACACAGCATGTCAAGGTATCCTGCACTCTGTCAATGATCTTTGATTTTGCTTAAATCAGCAGTCCTGAAGGAGATATTTTATTTCTGTGTTTTAAGTGTTCTGTTTTGGTTTTGTTTTTAATGATTTCCTTGCTTTTAGAAGGTGCCCGTGAGTCTCAGAGGACTTTGCAATATAAAGCTTATACCAAGTCAGTATTTATACTGCATGGGAATAACTTCAGTATCACAGGATTTAATAAAAAGTTCAGCTCTTTTCAGGATTTTAAGACTCTTTCAAACTTACTTGGATATAGCAGACTGCTTCAGCATTATTGAAACATATAATCAGTGTGTTCTTTGGAATACTATTAGTATGTTCAGATATCATTAGCTAGAGATTCATGTTATTGTTACTACATGAATGTTTTCTGGGTGACATGGTTATTAATTTGGTTCTATAATAATTTTTCATAAGGTATGGATCAGCTTTGCCCAGTTTGAGCTGTCTTCAGGGAAAGAAGGAAGTTTGGCTAAATGCAGACAAATTTATGAAGAGGCTAACAAAACCATGAGAAACTGCGAAGAAAAGGAAGAGAGACTTATGTTGCTAGAATCATGGCGAAGCTTTGAAGATGAATTTGGAACAGTATCAGATAAGGAGAGAGTAGACAAACTCATGCCAGAGAAAGTCAAGAAAAGAAGAAAGGTCCAGGCTGATGATGGGGTAAGAACTGAGCCCTCGGAGCTGGTCATCTCATGTCAGATGAGCGAAAATGCATCTGACTTTGAATTTGTACTTTTATGTACCATTTACAATGTGAGCATGGGAAGAGACAGCCTGGAGTAGAAGACAGTTGCAGTCTGGCTACCATGGAAGCAGAGAGCAGGGTGTATGGTCCACCCAAGGCTAGAGAATAGGAGACAGTTGGCAAAGGCCCTTGGAGGTGGTTGATTCCAGGAACTGCATGTAGTGTGGTATTTCTGGGACATTAAGCAGGAGGTCAGAGTGGAGGGAAATGAAATTCAACTTCTAAGTCGGACCCAATCCAGAGGCTTTGTAAGCTGTACGCAGACGCTTTTGCACAAAATGACATGCCCCAGTAGTTGGCATCTCCCGCAGGCATACTCGAGGAGCTTAGATTAGAGGAAATCTGTCGGGAGGCTGTTGTAAGCAAGTGATGGTACAGGCTGGAACTACAGTGACCTTTAGGAAGCCAAATCAGTGACTGACTGGAGATGGGCAGTAAGGACAGGGAGTCGGAATAGTGCACAGATTTATAGCTCTCACTACCAGGTAAACATGAAGTAAGTCTTTAAAAATTTAAAATCTTAGAAGACTGAAAGATGGAGGAGGAGACACAGAGTATCTTCTTGATTGACTACAGAGGAGCTGTGCTTTGATTTTGCTCTTCTTCCACTGGTTTTTAGCTCTCCACGAGCTCCCCTTGCGGCAATACCAACCCCACAGCTACTCGTTCACTCCCGATCTTGCAGGCCCAGCCCTTGTTCTTGCTGTGATGGGCTTTGATGTTGTTTCATAAGATGAACATGAGATGAATTTGAACTCTGGGTTTGGCAGTGAAAATTCTCCACTTTAAAGTAACTGCAGTTGAGTATTTCAGCCATGTGTTGGCTTATCTTTTCATTGTTTTACTTTTTGTCTGTAGTCTGATGCAGGCTGGGAAGAGTACTATGATTACATCTTTCCCGAAGATGCTGCCAACCAACCCAACCTCAAGCTCCTGGCCATGGCCAAACTTTGGAAGAAACAGCAACAGGAAAAGGAGGCTGCTGAGCAAGACCCAGATAAGGACATTGATGAGAGTGAATCCTGATGTTCTTGTTCATATTGAGAAGTGTGTTACTATTTTTATAAATTAATAGTTTGGAACTGTTGTGACTCCTGTAAGTTTTTGTATATTTCACCAGTAATGAATTGATTGGAATCTTTGATAGCTACTTTTTGAATAATTTTTAAAATGCTCTTGGCTTAGGGGTTGCAAGTAATTTTTGTAACTGCTGGATTTATCAGTCCAAACATTTGTCTACATCATGCATTAGGAAATCTAATTGAGGTAATGCTTAGCATCTATTTTAGATGGACCTGCAGACTTTTGAAAGTCTTTTTCTAGTTTTTAAGTTATGTTCTACAGTAACTTGTATGGTTTTTTCATGCTTGTCTTCATAAATATATTTCATGCACTCATCTGAAACCTGTAACTTTTTCCTGTCTTCAGAGTTACACAGACTTGAGTTCCATTCCCAGCTCTGCCACTTAGTGATAAATAACTGAACCTTTATTTTTAGTTTCTTTACTCATAAAATGAGCTTCTGCTACTCATTTTGAAGATTAAATTAGAAAAGGAATATACCTGGTACATAGTGAGTGTTAAGTGTTCATTCCAAGCCACTTTCCTAAATCCCTTCCTTCTGTCCTTGTAGAATTGAATGTGCTTGAATTTAACATCTAAACACCCTTAGCTTCTTAACAGTGGCCATTTTTAATGCTACCTACTTTTGAAAACACTAGTTGGGAAATAATTTATAGTTCGTGTATTTCTGAACAAGGGCTCTTTACCAAGAACGTTTTAGTCAGATTTCAGTTAAACTGTAATCTGTTTTCCCAAACTGGTTGAGCTCTGTATTGGCTTAAGGAAGAGTAAAACGTGCTGTGAAAAAGTGTCCCCTGCTCCAATAAGTTTGGGAAATCCTAGATTAAGGGTTAGGTCTTATTAATCAAATCTTTTTGTAGTTCAGCTTCCCAGAGCCTGGTAAATACTACTATACCTTTTGAATCCCCAGTAGCAATGCTGGCATGTTCCCCAACCTTACTGGACAAGGCAATCACGTCTGCCTAGAATACCACAATTTCTAGTATGCTATTATAGAAAGTAGCTACTGTAAAACCTGATGCATGTGATTTACTCTTGGTTTAGAACATGTGAGAAACAAGGTAGATAACCAACTATAATTCTAAAAAAGAAAAAGCAGAGATGGTAACATATTTGCGGACACATTGCTCATATCCTCAAGCAAATATGTGCCTTAATTAACTGATCTTATTTTCTTTAATCTGGCCTGATTTCTCAAGCCTGCTTTTTGTTTTGTTCAGTGCCTGAGCTATTTGACTAGAATTGTTATCTTCAAGAATATTTTGTCACCGGTAAAGGCAATTGGCAAATTTATTTACTTGTTTAATTGGGTAAACCTATTAAATTTGCAAAAATTTCACCCAAAGGAATAAAAAAGCTAGTCTGTGTATTACTAAATTTTATCTTGAAAATAAGCTAGTGTTTGAAGGGAGAATGTAGGACTGTCAGGGTAAAAGACAAACGTGTGTTCAGCCTCACTGCTTCAGTCACTGCACCAGTGTCCCCCCAGCTGCTGGGTATCAGATGGATTCTGACTATGGAGTCCTGAGGTCTACTTGGTGAGGAGGAACATTTGTGATTTTAATACCCTTTGGCTAAGTGCAGAGTCAAGGGGTAAGATGAAAGCAGGTCAAGATGCTAATATAAGTGACTAGAGTCTTCCTACAATTCTTTCCTGTTTATGCTGCATGCTGTTCTTATGCTTACATAAGCTGTTAGAACATACGCTGTTCTTATGCTTCCTGTTCTTATGCTACGTAAGAACAAAAATTGGTCATGTTTCCAACGTCAGCTCATAATACCACTTTCTGATTAGTGTCATGCATGAAGGAAAAAGTTACCTTCTCATGGGAGAAACATAAAAGATTCATTTCTCTTACTCTCAACTCCACCAGAGTAAGTCCTTTCAGAGGGAAAAACTGTTTAGTAATCATTTCTGTGGGGTTTTCTTTACTAATGTTCACTGGATATTTTCAGATATTACAGCTGAAGAAAACTATACCTGAAGGTAAGTGGTTGGCCCATTACATAGTTTCATGGCCTTTAAGAATTAGAAACTGCGATGTCATTTTATATTTTGAAAAGGCAGGATTTAAGCAAAGTAGTATGAGAGGAGACAAAAGATGTGGGGCTAACACTATCAAGTATCTGGGAAGAATTTACTATGCAATAAGAAGGATGCGTACGTACACTGGGCAGGGATTTTCATGTTTGCTTTTAAAAATATCCGACTTCAGCTCTGGTCATGATCTTGCAGTCCGTGAGTTTAAGCCCCATGTCAGGCTCTATGCTGACAGCTCAGAGCCTGGAGCCTGCTTCAGATTCTGTGTCTCCCTCTCTCTCTGCCCCTCTCCTCCTTATGCTCTGTCTCTCTCAAAAATAAACATTAAAAAAAAATTTTTAATAAAATTTTTAAAAAATAAGGCTTATGGAACAAAAGAAACATCATATCCTAAATGATGGCCTTTCTCAATCCAGATTGAATTTTATAAATGACCAAGTTTCCAGAACACATTCATAGGGTCAACAATGCGTTTTATTATACATTTTAGATTTATACATTTCATATATGCTTTTAAAGCTTCAATTAACAGATAATACAAAATAAAAAATATGTATGCAGCAGTGGTTCTCAGGCACAGAATTTAGGAGGAGACTGGAGCAAGTTTTTCCCCTTAACATATAGTGAATATTATGAACCAAAATACTAAAATGTTTCCATCTGACCTAGCTGCCTTTTTGACTGAATTTTATTACAGTGAACAGCTTTAATAGTTATGATATTGCTAACTGGAAACAGTAAGACTCAAATTTATAACCTGTATTTTCTTGAAATCTGCAAGACCTAAATAATTACTTTTCTCCTAATAGCGCTCCGGGATCATCCAATGAAAACAATATTGTCCATAAAATATCTGGAGCCTCAGCCTAAGAACCACTGCCCATGGTTATTCAATGTCTTCAGGCCTCACAGGATGAGGTAATGGTATGATGGATTTCTTCTCAGTGTCTCTGGAAAGTGCTTTCCTCATATCTGTTAGGAAGCAAAACTTAATGTAAATACCCAAATATCAAAATATATGAAATCTGAAGGGTATACATATGTAAAGTTCCCATAAAAGGTTTGTCCCCTAGACCCTGAGAGAAATGTATTTAAATGAGACTCTTAGTCACAAGTACTCAGCTCTTCAAACGAATGTTCTTTTGTGAGAATCTCAGTAAAATTAACATCCCTGTAACATAATAAAACAATTGATAGTAATTAATCATTGGTTAGTCAATGTAAGCTAACCAGTGATAGGTTCATAAAGGAGTTAAGGGAGATTTAAATATTAGATAATGCTCAAATTTAAAATATTAAGTCCAACAAATATTCTTTTAAATTTACTAAAATAACTTTCAGTCTGTAGAATGAATGTAAATGTTCTGGTGGCTTCTTGGGGATACTGCCACGGAAGGGAGCTCACCATAAGCGTCCTCGTCAGGCTCCCCATTGCTGGCTGAATAGTACTCTATGACTGTCCTGTATACGCTGTAGCCCAGCTGCTTGTACATGTTGACTGCAACCTGGTTAGATACTCTTACAAAGAGATCAACAAAAAATCCACCCTTTCTTTAATTAAAAAAAAAAAAAAAAAAAAAAAAAAATATTATATAATGAAAAAAAAAAAAAAAAAAAAAGGAAAATGTTAGAATGTGAGAAATCCTAGAAAATACTTATTTTTAAAAACAACACTTGTTTTTAGTTTGCTTTGACTACCATTCATAGAATGGTAGTAATAGAACCTTGCAGCTGATTACCTCATACCAATTTTTACTTCTGAGGATTTATGACTATCTCGCAGTACAAAGAGATGAGTTTCTTTTGCATACTAACATTTTAAAACCTAGATTTTCTTAAAAGACAAACTTTAAAAGCATTTTTAAGCCACAATTCTGTCTTAAATTACTGTGTATTTTATATCATAGTAACTGACATGCTCATTTTATCAACTAGCGATACAATACTTTCACCCATACGTGCAAATTAAAGATATTGAACAAGCACCCATGTGGCCATGGCCCAAGTGTAAATACGGGACACTGGTTGCCTGACACTGGCAGCCATGAAGCCCTCAGTTTTCTCTGTCAGTGACAGCCACCTCCTTTACCCAGAGGTCCTGACTCTTGTGCTCATTAGCTCCTTGGTTTTTGCTGTAGATTCACCACCTACTATAGCTTTTCCTATTTTGAACTTTTATCCTTTGGTGATTTGCCTCTCAGTAAGTAGGAGTCAGCCTTGGTGTAGCTGGGATCTTACTTATCTTCCCTTTGTTTAGCATTCCACTGCATGGATGGATATATACTACAGGTTGCCCATTCCCCACAGATAATCCGGTTTTTACTATTACAAACTATGCTGCTGTATTTTTATTGTATGTCTCATGGTACAGTACAGTCTACAACTAGGGGTGTGGTCACTGGCTCATGGGGGCATCTTCAGTTGCTTTAGTTAATGCCCATTTCCCAATCAGCTTATACTCCCAGAGGAGGGGAAGACTCCATTCCCACAGTACCAAGGCTTGGTTTATCAGACACTTTTATTTTTGAAAATCTCTTAAGTATCACGGGGCAATTTTAATTGGCATTTCTCGTTACTAATAAGGCTAACTGTATTTTTGTAGGCCATTTAGATTTCTCATTTCGTACTGTCCTTACTGGTCTTTCACACATTTTTTCTCTCTCCCCCCCCAGCTGTAGTTCTCCATGTATTCTGAATAGTTGACATTGTATAAATGCTGCAAAATTTTTCCCAATTTGTGGCCTGACTTGTTATTATATATCTTTTGATGAACAAAGTTCTTTCACTTCAATGAAGTTGCAATATGAACCTCCTTTACAGTTAGCCTTTTTATGGTTTAAGTTCTTTTTACCCTGAGGTCATAGATGAACTCTCTATTATCTTAAAATGGGTAATAGTTTGCTTTTCAAATCTAGGTTTTCAAAAAATCTGGAATTGTGTATTGTAAGGTAGTAGTAATCTGGGAAAATTTTTTCCCATGTGGCTAATTGTGCCACCATCTTTACTGAAGTGTATCCCTTCGTTGCTGATCTTTAGTTGCCTCCTCTGAGGTATGTCAATCCATACATTCCTGCATCTGTCTGCCAGTTCTTTACACTAGTCTAAACTAGTACTCCAGCACTAACACACAGCTTACTCATTTCAGCTTGATACCTGGAGGGGCAAACCCGCCCATTTTGTTGCTCAAGCAATCTTGACTCCTTCCATTCCCCTGGTAAGTGTCAGAATCAACAAGTCCCACAAAAAGGACTTGAGATTTTGATTGCCGTTACATTGGCTCTGTGGATCAATACCAGTTTAGCCTTCCATGTTACTACAGGTGGTTATCTCTCCACTTAGGTCATCTTTACGGTCTCTTGGTAACGTGTTAGAAAGTTCAGAGACCTCTAACAGAGCTTTTGTTAGATTCTTCCAAAGGGCTTAATGTATTGATGCCATTATAACTGGCATCTTTTCCTAAATTTTACTGTTTTTATAGAAATGAAATTGAATTGTATACTGACTATCCAACAACTTTAACTTTTATTCTAAACATTTATTTGTAGCTTCTTGTGGTTTTTGTTTGTACAATCTTAGATGTATAAAAATAAGAGTTTTGGTTTTTCTCAGTTCTCATATATTTTTCTTGCTTTTACTGTGTTGACTAGGATTTCCAGTAAATTACCAAAAAGGGAGTAACTATAGGCATCCTTCCTTGTCCCAAATTTCAAAGAGAAAGCATTCAATGCATCATTAATAATATTTACTACAGGTTTTTGGTAGATACTCTTTTTTTAGGTTATGAAAGTTCTCCCCTTCTATACTAACAGTTTTTAATCAATTGGATTTTATCAAAGCATTTTCTGCATTTACTGAAATAACAAATGTTCTTAATTAATATGGTCCAACAGATCTACAGATTTTCACATGTTAAAAACAACCTTCCCCTGATAAATCATCCTTTTTAATGAATTGCTGAATCCATTTTGCTAAGATTTTTCTGGGATTTTTGCATCTATAATGAGTGATTTTTTTTCAAATTTTCCTTCCTCATATTTGTCAGGTTTTATTATCATGGTTATTCTAGTCTTAAAAAAAAACAAACACTGAAGAATGTTCCTTCTTTGTGTAAAACTGAACTTATTTCTTAAATAGTTGGTAAAATTTACCAGAGAAGCCTAACATTCTGCAAAGATTTTTAGGTACTGATTGTAATCTGTTAAGGAAGGGGGTCTGCTTGCAACCTATTTTGGTAGACTTCTCAAACTAAGAACAGTTTTTAAAATTTTCAGAGTGTTTGATACATACACATACACACACATGAGATATTAGCTGGCCTGTAAAGTCTAGGTATCTATCTGGCTCAGAAAAAGTGCTGACACTTGCTCTATACCCTTAATTTCTAATCATTCTAGCAGAAAGCATGTTTCAAATTTCTCATTATAGTAATGATTTGCTTTATATTCTTTCTCCTTGTATTTTTATCAATTTTCTCATTTTTACCTTGTCACCGTGTACATAAAATTAGTAATTATTACATCTTCCTGATACATGAAATCTTTTACCTGTTATCCAGTGACCCTTTTTTTCTCCGTTAATTATTGAACTATGTGACTATTGTTAATTTAAGTACACCAACTGTCTTTTGGTTAGAATTTTACATGACAATTTAAAAAATTTCTTTCAATCTTCCTGTATATTTAATTTTTACACATATTTCCTGTAAATAGAATATAGTTCTGACAGTCTTTGTCTTTTCAATTTTATATGGTTTTACTGTTGTAAGACGACTTTAACATGAAGTTTTCCCTTAATAAATTTTAAATGTACTATAGGTAAATGTACAACAGATTACAGAGTTTATTCATCCTCTTTAGCTACAACTTTATGCTTACTGATTTTGCCCCTGCCCCCCCAGTCTCTGGCTACCACCATTCCACTCTGATTCTCTGAATTTACCTGTATTAAATATCTCAAATAGGTGGAATCACACAGTACTTGTCTTTCTGTGACTGGCTTTACTTAGCATGTCTTCCTTTGTCTTTTAACTAGAGTAATTAGTCCATTTAGTGTTGTATTTACTGATTATATCTGGATTCATAGCTACCATCTTATTTCATGCTTTTTGTTTTACCACTTTAAGACTGATTTTTCTCATTCCACTTTTTCTGTTTGGAAATTATAGTTTCTGTTTTAATGTATATATTTAAAAATACATGTGTGTATGTAGCTAGGTACACACACATACACGCACAAATCTGAACTATTCCAAAGTAATGAAGATTTAGAACCTAGAAAAGAAGGGAGCTTGGTGGTTTTCTACTCTGAGAGAGATTCTATCCCATAAATACATTAATCATATGCATAGAGTGGATAGCTAATTAGAACCCATTTCTTAACTCCTTGTCCACCATACAATAATGCCAAATACTTTAACGCCATTAACAAATGTGTGTAAACTAAAAATTTTCTCTTCTTCCTTGTTCAGTCCAGGGAGAATTCTTTAAATTCTTAAGGACTACAATTGACTTCTTTTTCAGCTAATGCTATCTCTTCCCTGAATGATCTCAAGTTCCTCTTGTCCCCAACTTGGCCCAGAGCATTTTCAGGCCATGGTTATTCCTTTAAAACTTCCCTTTATTAAGTCCATTAAGTGGAAAGCCTCAAGAGCCTTTCTCAGCAAATGTTCCCTTCCCTATATTTCCCTATATATTTCTAGGCATTAAGAGAAAAAAATAAATGGCAGCTTGACAACTGATTAAACTCGTATATACATCTTTTACCTCTTTTTGACAATGGGAGCTGGTAGGAGTCTTTTAATTACATTAGTTTTATCTCGTATAATGAAGGTGTTTCACATACACAACAGGTCTTTTTTTTTTTAAAAAAGCCCTAATGCTGGCAGTCCCCAAACTGTGCTCTAAGGTGGCCCGAACTCTTAGAGGTGCTGTAGGATATTTCAGATGTTTGGGGAAAACACAGACAAATCTTTTATGTTAGACACTGGCAAACTAAACTACTAGTTTGATATAACTCACAAATGCAGCATTACATGGTGTTACATTCCTTTTGGTGACAAAGTATCTTTATGAAGCCAGGTTTTAGCAGTTCCTATGATTAAAAGAACCCAATACAACCAGAAAATCAGTATGAAAGAAGAATGCAGGTGGTTGTGTCAAATCGGTTTCCAAGGTATGAGAAGTCCTTCAATGCTCAAAAGGCTATAGATAACCAGTTATTTAACAATGAAATAAAAATATTTTTTCTTTCAATTTGTTTATTTTTTTCCAAATAGCTACTAGGTTATCAGGCTATAAATACTTACTAAGCAGTTAGGACATAACTTAAAATTAAACTAGAGGATTTTTTTGGTCTTAGGGGCACTGTGGAAAAAAATAACTGAGACGCCAAGGATGATGTTAACCGAATTCAGGAACATCTGCCACATTCTGCCACTAAAAGAAATCTTGAGAGCTAGTCTTTGCACCAATTGCCAAGCATATAAGCCTATGGTAGGTCACTCACTTTGCCTGAATCTTCCTCAGTGGCAAAATAGGGACTGTACTACTACTATGAATATTTGACTACTGAAGACTGAAAATGAAAATCCTGTAAACTGTAAAGTACAATATTCAGCCTGAATGGAAAAAATCTTATAAATGTTCACTATGAGAAAAATAGTCAAATTATTAATTAAAAAGCAAGATCTCACCGTTCTGAAATCTCCTCTAATAACTCCATAAGTTTTGCAGCCAAACCAAGGCGTCGAAATTCTGGGGCAACAGAGAGAGCTGTGACATGTCCGTGCCATTCTTCCCTAGCTACAGAGCCTTCTGCTTTACCCATAACTGCCAACAAAAGATTGCATTCAGTAATTAAACACATGGATTTACACAAAAATACAGAATGACTGTTGGTACATTATTATTATAAAGGAAACTAATGACAAATTTTAGTTTTTAAGTAACATTGAAAGTCATCTAGCTAATGGTTATTGGTGCTTTTATCTAAATCTCACTTATAATGCTGAATCTAGTTGTAGAATGAGAATTAGAAAAAGGTTTTTTTTCTTTAAAAAGAGTAACACTAAAAACACAACTAACTGAACATACATTTTAAAAATATCTGCATTTCAGAATCAGAACATATATTTTTAAAATATCTACATTTTACGTAGGTGGGTAGGTTATGTACACACCAATAGATAATGCACAGCTCAAATTTTCACTAGTAACCCTACTAATTCAATGAAGATGCTACCATCCCTATATTATGTACCAAACAAACCATGTAGAAATGTAACATAAACATAGATCTAAAAAGCCTGAGACCATGTCTGTCTGGTTCAGTGCTGTATCCCCCTGGGGCCTACCTAGCACAATGCTTCAAACATAGAAGGCATCACCAAGCTGTCAAATGGTTGAAAAATAGAATTCTAGGCATCATGATTATACTTGCAATTCTGCAATCAATCTAAATCAGTTGAACCCTATACTAAAATCTCAACTGCCTATCCAAAAATGTTCTAGTGGTTGGTATTATACTTACTGTAACCCATTAACTCTCCACCAGGTGCCTCTGCAACAATGAAATACTCTGGCCAGTGGGCGAGGTACTGTAAATAAAAAGGAATCCCATACTAGAGTCTTGTTAAGGAGTGTGGAAAGTAATTGACAGTAAGAAGTATTCTTAATAAAAGGAGTGTTATGAAGAAAGTTTCCTTTAAAAAATATATTACTTTATCCCCAGTCCTATATATGTATAATTTTGATAACCATAACCATGTCAGTACATTAAATATTTAGGTTAGCACTAATAATTTATAACAAAATTGACTGAATATATAACTTCAAATGTGAATGGAGACAACACCATGTAATACGAAGCAGAGAACCTGGACTCCCAAGTTCTTCTGTGTCCATACAGATCACACTGTACACAGTGTGCTAGTGACAGTATAAATCTCTGCACAGCACTTACCATCACCTGGTATTTGTTACTATCTCTCTCCCTTTTGAATATGAATGTCACATTCACTCCATCCCTGGTGCTTGGCACAAAGTAGATACTCAATACATTTACTTTTCCATAATTGCACTAGAAAATTAGGGATTAGTTCCTATTTTAGCTTCAGCTGTGTGACTGTGAAAATAACTTTAAAAGTTAATCACTTCTAGAGTCAACTTAACAGTTACCCTGTTGTGTTTCCCCTCCATTGACTCAAATTCTCATTTTCTGGTACTACAAATAAAAGCTGACCTAAGAGTGAATGCCTGAATAATTTGCTCATTATGTAACTCTTCAACCCTGGCGTCCTTACTAATATGTGCTCATTCTTATATTTCTTCTTAGTGTAAGCTTGCTGATGCAATTCTGAGGGGCCACCACCAATCACATTTTTAAGTTCCCATAAAACCTGTTCAGCAATATATTCTTCAAACTTCTCTGAAGGACAGCTGTTATTTTCAGCACTCTTCAAACATAACCCTTAACACAGCAGGCCAGCCAGTCTTCTCACCATGCAGCCACTGACTCACACCATAACTGCCTCTCCTAGGGGAGGAGCCCAGATGCTGTTCATCAATCATGAAGACCTGGCAGATTATTTTCAAACATGGCCTCACCTGGATAATGGGACTTTTACTGTAAGTTTTAAGTGTAACTAGACACATACCATGCAAGTTGATTAGCATCCTAATACTTTACCTTACTATACAGTGGAAGTTTTTCGGCCATTCAAAACAAAATTTTTTTTAAACACGGAGAGGGTCTTTATTTTTTTAAACTTATTTATTTGAGAGAAAGTGCATGCAGGGGAGGAGCAGAGAAAGTGGGAAAGAGAGAATCCCAAGCAGGCTCCGAACTGCACGGAGCATGATTCAGGGCTCAATCTCATGAACACTGAAATCATGACCTAAGCCGAAATCCAGAGTTGGACACTTACCTGACTGAGCCACCCAGGCACCTCTGGAGGGGTCTTTAAAAGGTCATAATTTTTGAAATACAAATGAAATTCTTGATATTTTTGCTTCTTCACTCAACTTTGTTTCTGATATGTAGCTTTGTTGTTGCCTATACCTATAGTTAATTGTTAATAGCTGTATAGTGCTGTATAGTGTATAAGTGCTGTATAGCACTCCACTGTGTGAACACTTTAAATATCCTATCTCTTGAAAGAGACATCTGGGTTACTTTCAGTTTCTCAAAAAATCTTTTTAAATTCCTTCATGAATATAGTATAATTCATTTAACCATTTCCTTATTGTTATGTATGAATGTTATTGCAAATTTTTAATATTATAATTCTGTAACACATAACTCAGGGGTTAACAAACATTTTCTATAAAGGGAGAGATAGTTAAATATTCAAGGCCGTGTGGACCATATGCTCTCTGTTGCATCTACTCAAACTGGACAGTCTCGACAAAGCTACAGACAGGTTGTAAATTATTTGGCATGGCTGTGTCCAATAAAATTTTATTTACAAAAATAAAAATAGGCAGTGGACCACATCTGGCCTATGCACCTAGTTTGTCAATTCCTGACATAATTGACTCTACTATTATTTTCAGCTTCCGGGAAATGGAATTACTGTGTATTAATTACACTGCCAAAGCACCTTCCAGAAAGACTGCAGCAAACAGTTTATACTGTCACTAGCAGTTTATGAAAATGTTGCTCTTACCCTCATCAGCACTGAGTTTTATCATTTCTTTAAATCCTTGATAATTTGATAGATGAAACATGGCATTAGAGGCACCTGGGTGGCTCAGATGGTTGAGCGTCCGACTTAAGCTCAGGTCATGATGTCACAGTTGGTGAGTTCCAGCCCCACGTGAGGCTTGCTGCTGTCAGCGCAAAGCCCACTCTTCAGATCCTCTGTCCCATCCCCCTCTCTGTGCCCCTTACCTGCTCACGCATGCTCTCTCTCTCTCTCTCTCTCTCTCAGAAATGAATAAACGTTACACAGAGGACTGAGATTTAAACAACAAAATAAAACATGGCATCTCATTTTGGTTTTAATTTCCATGTCTTTTGACTGAACTGTGAGCCTGAACTGTGCCCTCTTTTGTTAAATTATCAGTCAATATTACCCTCCTACCCTGCAATGGATATGGAGCATAAGCTAGAAATCCAACTTTGTTTTAAGCCACTGAGAATGTGGGGTTGTCTGCTAATGAGACATAACCCAGAGCACCCCAACTTCACACATCTTTGCCCATTCTTCTATTGGGGAACATGTTAGATATTGCTAATTATTACCCCGGATCTTCTCTTTGTTTTAGTAACAAGCCCTAGTTTAAAGTTGGGCTCATTCCCAGACTGTTACAGCTAGTAAGTGTGGCATGAAGCAAGTTCTAGTCAATGGGATACAGAAAGTCCTGTGTGGTACTTCCCAAAGGTACTCCTGAAAGGGAAGGTGTCTCTCACCTTCCCCTCTGTTGATCCTCCTGCCAGGAACATGGATGTGATGCCATTTGCTCTGGCAGCTGAGACAGGAATGCCAAGGCCACCCTGGGAGTGGTACAGTGGTTAAAATGCACAGCTGGGTCACTGGTGACTTCATGAAACCACCACAGACCACTCATCACCTCCAGACTTCATTCACATCAGAGAGTAATAACCCATCTTGCTGAAGTCACTGCTTTCTGTTGCATGGAGCCATTCTTCCTACCCAGGGGCAAGGTAGGCAGTGTTGCTGCACTGCTGAAGATTTAGGAGGTCATTATACTAGCATCTTTTCAGGCAGATTTAAGACAACTCTTGTTCCCAGTTTGTTTTTTTTAAGTGCTTTCACTATTGCTTATGTTTCCAGGATTACAAGTTTTAAAGTTTTTCTATACTCAAGCCTATTTTTTCCTTTGTTCCTCCATGTTCCTTACTCCTAGTAAGCCTTCATTTAACTTTTTTTTAAAAAGGATACAGTTTCTGTAAGTGGATCCAAGTTACTAAAAGAAACAAAAGAAATGTCAATAGTAAGCAGTGTTGACAAAACCAGTTTAAATAAGACACTGAAACTGAAAACATGCACAAGGAACACAAAACATGCCAAATCCACAACTTTAAAACCAAATTTAGGGGTAAGGAGGATGGTGTAAGCTACCTAATGGCCAAACTGAGCCATCACAGCCACTATAAAGATACCTATACGTTTTCATTTAACTGTTTCTTCCTTTACAAATTACTTTCTATTTAATACATCTGATCAAAACCTTCCATTTTCTAAATGACAATAAATCATTAATGGAACTGGAGCCCAACCAGACATGTAAATCACAAACAGAAGGTAAAACCAGCTCCTGCAGCATCTGGCAGGGGTCCCTCCAGCCAGTCTCTAGGCCTTCCCTGACAACTCCTTTCTCCTTTATTCCATCTACTCAGTGTGGGCCTCTCACCACTAGGTGTTTGCTCCCCTCTCTTCTACATTCTCACCTCCTCTTCCCATCACCCCATCCCTAAACTTTTGGAGGGAGACTCCTGGATCTGACTCTGGTGCGCTCAGCACTTGTTTCTCTAGTGTATCAGATCACAACAGTCCCAAATCAGCAGTTCTTACAATGTACCTATGGTCTGTCTACAAAGAGCTCTGCCCCTCACTTTCCTATTCAGTTAATGGAACCACTATTTTGCCAGACTCAAAACCAGCCACCTGAAAATCTACCTCTTGTATACCCAGTCAGATTCTTTCTTGGGACCCTTACCAATGCACTTCTCTAGGCCAGCAGTTCTCAAGCTTTTCGGTTTCAGAACCAATTTACACTCAAAAACTAATAAGGACCCCCAAAGAACTTCTGTTTATGTGGATTATATCTATTGATATTTAAATTTTTAATATTCATTTTAAAATAATAAATCAATTACATGTTAATAAAACTTTTTTTTTTTTTTTTTAACTGAAAAGTCATCCTACTTTCAAGAACAAAATTTAGGGGCACCTGGGTGGCTCAGTCGGTTAAGCATCCGACTTCGGCTCAGGTTATGATCTTGGGGTTCGTGAATTTGAGCCCCAGGTGTGCTGTGCCCACTCTGTGCTGACAGCTGGGAGCATGGAGCAAGCCTGCTACTGGACTGTGTGTCTCCCTCTGTCTCCACCCCTCCCCCGCTCATGCTGTGTCTCTCAAAAATAAACACTTAAAAAAAATTTTTTTTTAAGTACAAAATTTAGCGACAAGAGTGGCATGGTTTTAACAATTTTACAGATCTTCTTAATGTCTAGCTTAAGAGAAGGCAGATGGATTCTCATCTGTGTCTGTATTGCTTGGTACTGCAAGTCACACAACTGGAAACTCCACTGTGCACTTGTGAGACAATGAAAAAGGCAAAAAACCCATCTTAGTGTTATCCCGAAAATCACTTTGACCCTGCAGAAGCTTGAAAAGCCCCAGCCACAGCTGATCACTGCTCCACACAGTGTGGGAATACACTCTCCCAAACCTCTCAACGACTACTTTATAAGCCTGTCATCTTGCCTCAACTCTCCAAGGCCACCCCTTTCCAATCTCGGCTGCTTCCTGTTTCACACAGAGAATACACAACAGCAGGCACAAAGCTTCACCAAGATCCCACCACCAAACCCACCCACCTGTACCTCAAGCGTCTGTGCCCCTCTCTACTCGCTCTCCTGTGCCCATGCCTGGACTGCTGGTGAGCAGATCCACCCCCTCAGTGCCCAGGTTCCTGCTCCCACAGTTCTCCTCTCCTGGGATAATCGTACACACACACTGCACATTTAGCCGTCAGCAGCTCTTTACATGGCTCCTCACTCCCTCCACTTGAAATGCTCTCCTTGCTCAGCTTCTCAGACCCAGTCCTGGCTTTTTCTCCCAACTCACCGGGCCACCAGGTCTCCTTCAACACTTGACACCTAAGGCACCGTCCTGGAGCCTCTTTTTTCCTATCCACAGTCATTCCACCACTGATGTCACCTCTCCTCTCAGTTTTTGTTTTCTGTTTTAACATTTATTTATTTAAGTCATCCCTACACTCAGCGTGGGGCTTGAACTCACAACCCCGACATCAAGAGTCACACGCTCTTCTGACTGGGCCAGTCAGGGGCCCCTAATCTCCTGGTTTTAATACCATCGACATAATGTTGCCTCCCTCCACCCAAATTTCTATGTTTAGCCCAAACTTCCCCACCTGGGTATCTCAATGCACTTCGCAGAGGAGCCCAACTCCTAGGAGAGCCTCTCCAAGATCTAGCCCTGTGACTCTGACCTCATCTCCTCATGCTCCCACTCTCACTCTGTTCCAGCCACCCTGGCTGCCTCCTCCAGTCAGAAACAGGTACCTATGCACTTACCAATCCCTCTGCCTGGAAGTTCTCCTGCCCCCAATATCCACCGGACTCACTCCCTCATCTCCCTAGGTCTTTCTGCAGTGACATCTACCCTAAACACTTCCCTAAAGCTGAATCCCCACTCACTCCCTATTTCCCTTCCCTGTTTTCATGTTTTTCTTTGGACTGAATAATAAGTTCTACAGTCATACTTCCTTTCTCCCCCCCCCCCACTCCAAAATGTAAATTCCATAAAGGTAACATTTTTTTGCTTTGTTCATTGCTGTGTCTCTAGCACTGATGCACAGTAGGCATGAAGATATCTATCCAAAAATGAGTAAAACACCTGTTGAGTTAACCGCAGTGCTTCTACATCCATGGCATCTTCACTTCCTACTGCAGCACCCTCATCCAGTGATTCTCAGTGTTCTCTGTGAAAGTGCCCTAATCAAAGTGTGCAGTTGGAGGACATGGGAAGAGGAGTTCCCAATGGCATATTCTGAAGGGGCCTTAACAAACTAGACAGTTCTTTGACATCTAAAGTTTTATTGTAAGTGTTCGTGCTTATTTTCTTTCTTCTGTATTCATTTTCATATAAAATTAGGGCTAAGCCTCCCCAGATCTACAGTTAAAACAAGGTTTTGCCCTGTACACTCTTGAAGCTTCAAGGCGCCTTGCCCCCCCCCCCCCCAACGGCACCTCCCAGACCCAAACCTCTGCCAAGTCATCATCTCTAGGCCCTTGCCAGGACATCCTAAGTGGCTCACCTGCCTGGTATACCTCCTCTAATCGCCTCACATTCCACACAGCTCTGTGGTGAAGAGCTAGGGCTCCAGAGCACTGGCCCTTAAACAGCCGACGATTTGCATTTTCCAAGGGTTCCCTGGTGGTCGGGGACCACTCTGAAAGAACCACTGTTCTACAGCCGATCTCCTGGATTAGATTCCCTGCTTCACCCACTCCCACCACAGGGCTCTATCACCTGGGGCAACTGACTTGAACTCTCAGTACCTTAGTTGACTCATACAAAAAAATGGGGATACTGAGAGCACCTTCTTCAGAGAACTGTGAGGATTACATGGGTTATTACAAGTGCCAGCACCCATCAGGCACAGCGGGAGCTCAACACAACTCACCCGAGTTACACTGCTTTGTGGGAGAGGCTCATTAGAAAATTCTTCCCAACTAACAAACAAGTCTGAACCCTCCAGCGACAGAGCAAAAGTCCAGTTTCACCAGTTCCTCTGGCCGCTCAGAGAAACCCCCTACCACAGTCACACTTGTCTCTCAGTTGTCTGGCCACACTCTAGGTTTTCTCACCTTCACACCTGCTTCCTTCTCCAGAACTTCCTCATCACTGCCAACATTTTATCCATCCTTCAAGGCTCACTCCCTCTTTGAAAGGTTTCTAGCCAACTCCTCTCAACTTCTTGCCATTCTCTTGACACTTGAATCTGACCCACCCAGCTGTCTTGAAAGTGGATCTGGGATTGGTTGGTAGGTAGGTAGGTAGGTAGGTGGGTGGATGGACAGATAGATGTATGAGAAAGTCAACATTAACAAAACGCTTAACTGTAGAATCCAGCAGATGTGTCTTTAGATGTTCAGGGTAAAATTCTGTCGACGTTTTAAATGTTCAGAAACTTCCACAATAAAATCTTTTCTTAAAAAAAAAAAAAAATGTGCCTGCAAGTCACAGGTCCTGCCTTAACACGGACTAAAAGAAAGTACACACAGAGGGTCTCCACCAGCATGTGCCCTATGCCCCGACTCCTCACAACACAAAGTTTTCCAGGCTGGATGCGCCGCTTTGGTAACAAAACGCACAAAAACCAACCCGGACCGAGAAAGGAACGGCGGCGGTCGATGCCACCATCACAAGGTTTCACTCGGGTACTGATTAACCATCACCAGGTGGGCTGCACAACGTCCGTATTCCCAAAAAAACACTTAGCTGTTGACCTCGCAACGACCTCCGCGGCGGGCGCCTCGGTGCTGTCCGCTGCACAGAAGACGAAGCCGAGTCAGCTGGCCGGATGTTGGCTGCAGGCGGCAGAACCAGAGCTGGGCTCGGTCCGCTCCCCCACCTCCTACCACTCGCGCGGGCGCGTCGGGACAGCCATCGCGACAGGAAGCCCGCGCACTGCCCCGGCCCCAACGAGCACGCAAGGATGCAGGATGAAGTCTCAGCACCTCAGCCAAGGTCAGCGGGGAGCTCCGCACGTCCGTCCCCGCCCCGGCTCTGACCCCGCGGCCCCTAGGGAGGCGCCAATGGCGGCCGGCGGGGGTGGCTCCCGCGGGCGCGGGCCCTGGCCCGGGAGAGGGGATGCAGCCACCAGCGTCAGCCCCGGGGGCCTCACTCACATGTTGTTGAAGCGGAACAGGTCATCGCACGTGAAAGCCCGGAGCGTGGTCATCGCGCCGCCGCCGCCGCCGAGGCCGGCTTGCCGCGAGCCCCGCCCGCCCTGCCGGTAGTCGCTTTGCGCGGGTCACCGTGGGGCGGGGCAGGGAATTGCTTCCGGGCCACGAGTTGCTTGGCAACCAAGGTGGCAACACCGCTCTCTCTGGCGGCCGGCGTCTGGAATTGCAGTGTCATTCTTGTAAAGTCGCCGGGTTCTCACCTTTTGGAACCTCAAAACTACTCTGCGGGAGTGAGTGAAAGAAATAGGTAGTGTGATCTCCTAGGAAGGAAACGAAAAGCTGACCGGGGCTAGGAAGCCACCACTGAAAAGCGGGGTTCAGGACCACTTGGGTGCCCGGTAATAAATGAGAATGGAAGTGGAGCCAAATGGGAGAATTCATGCATGATTCAGCGCTGCCTGTCCCAGTGATGTGTAATCTCAAATCTTCTACTACCACGTTTAGGAACATAAAGAGAAAGGTGAAATGAGTTGTAATAGTAGATGTTATTTTACCCAGCATATAAAAAATATTGTCATTTTACATGTAATTAATAAAAAAAATTATTAATGAAATGTTTTACTTTTTTGTTGTTGTTGGACTAAGTCTTTGAAATCTGGTGTGTATTTTACATTTGCAGTATATTTCAATCTGGGAGCTGAACTGAAATCGGAAATACTTGTTCTGTGTTTAGATTTCATCAAATGTATACATAAAATGTATGGTTAAAAAGCAGATTCTCATACTCAAACTGTGCCAATCATACTAAGTTTTCAAATAACCTAAAGGAATAATCAGTTTTCAAATTTAAATTTACATTAAAGTTAAACGAAGTTAAACATTTCATTCTTCAGTAGCATAAGCTACATTTCTAGCACTCAGTAGCCTCATAGGTAGTGGCTGCCACCATATTGGATAGTACAGGTCCAAAGGCTAAGAAATGTCCTGCCTACTTATGGAGGTTCTCACCCCTCTCTCCTTTGTTAAGCAATTACTGAGTTGGTCTTGAGGGACGTATTGCAGAGGTCAAACTAACCCATACCACTCCTCAATAAGTCTGAATTCCTAGGTCTTCACATCTAACTGCCCTGGAGCCCAAGGCTCCACAGGGATGCTCAGCAGCCCATTGCCCAGACTTGTGGGCCAGGCATGGAAGGAGAGCAGATGGCTGAGGAAGTAGGTAAGCCCATAAGAATGATCTCCCAGGGCATGTGGGTGGCTCAGTCCATTGAGTATCAGACTCTTGGTTTCCACTCAGGTCATGATGTCACCATTCTTTAGGCTCCATGCTGACAGCACAGAGCCTGCTTGGGATTCTCTCTCTCCCTCTCTCTCTGCCCTTACCCCATTCACACTCTCTCTCTAAATAAAGAAATAAACTTCAAAAAAAAAAAAAAGAAAAGAAAAGAAAAAGAAGGGTTTCTTTCCCTAGGTCCAAGCTTATCTCCAGGCATTGTTTCCAAAAACCTCAACAATACAGGTGAGTGTAAACACACATGTAATAGTTCCTGGAGCATGCAAACTCATATCCACAGGTTCTATAAATGTACTAGGAGGGCAGAATATGAGCTCATGATCTCAGCTACTGCCTGCCAGGCATTTAAACGGGGCCATATTTTAGAGGCAATTTCCTATCAGGAAAACCTAATGCACCATTTTAAATGACTGTTAAAGGATCATTTTTAGGAAAGGTAAAATTTGATTTTCAAATAAATGTAAGATGAGCACATGACAAAGATTTTAATTCACTAATTAATGAAAAAAACAGTAAGTTGTTACAACCACTTCAAAGGAGAATTTAAAGTGCACAAGGCAATCAGGAAGATGTAAAACTGGTTGATACCCACAGAGTGGTAGTATACTGCATCTTCTGGACACACATAGTGCACTTCTGTTTCTGTGGACTAGAGTCATTGTCTTTACTATCAGTTTTCTGCAGCTTACAGAGTTAACCTTGGAAGGGTGTACCAAACACCTAGTCATCTTGTGTGTGTGTGTGTGTGTGTGTGTGTGTGTGATTTAACACTGCATTGAAACTAAAGAAATGACAGAGTACTGTAGAAATATGGGTACTTAAAGGTTTCCTTTAAAGCTTAAGACTTTGTAAACATCGTTACTTCATTGTTTTCTGGTGTTTAATTTCTGGGGGAAAAGAGTAGGCCAGCATGATTTTTGTTTTCCCTTTTGTGGGTGACTTAGTTTATGTTGGAGTGTCATTAGTCATAACACTTCCAGAAATAAAACATTCTTTTTTTTAAATATTTTTATTTATTCTTGAGACAGAGAACAGAGCATGAGCAGGAGAGGGGCAGAGAGAGAGGGAGAAACAGAATTTGAAGCAGGCTCCAGGCTCTGATCTGTCAGCACAGAGCCCAACATGGGGCTTGAACTCACGGACTGTGAGATCATGACCTGAGCTGAAGTCAGACACTTAACCAACTGAGCCACCCAGGTGCCCCCAGAAATAAAACATTCTTAACGGCACATACATTTTAAACCTAGTGAATCTCTGTAGCGCATGTCCTAATGCATTTCAGCAGTTTAAATGATGAAATTTACAACAAACACCAAAAAAATCAAAGCTGGATCACTCCCACATAGCCAGTGGGAATGTAAAATGGTGCAGCCTCTCTGGAAAACAGTTTGGTGATTTCTTTAAAACCTAAATATGCAACTACCATTTAACCTGGCAATTGCACTCCTGGGTATTTATCCCAGAGAGATGAAAACTTATATTCACAAAAAAACCTGTATACAATTGTTGAAGCCAGAGTCAAAATTCTGTGTGCTGTGTGATTCCATTTATGTGACATTCTGGAAAAGGAAGAATTATAGAAACAGAAAACAGATCAGTGGTTGCCAGGGGCTGGGGTTGGGGGAGCAGAAGGGAATTATGGGAGAGTTTCATGGGATTGATCATTACTGAGTGTTTCTGTCAAAATTCATAGAACATACACTAAAGAGAGTGAAAATTTACTGTCTGTAAGTTATATCTTAATAAACATGACTTAAAAAAATAAAATCAATAGTTCTTACATTATTGTCCCCACCATTTCAATAAAAAGCATGAACTACTTTAAACCCTATCAAGTCTTACAGTTTTGGGGGGGCTTCTAGGACATGCTGTTATTGATTTCTGTTTCAATATTATTTTTAACATGCAGGAAAAACACTGTTTCTCCCCACATTAAAGATGACTCATAGACCTTTTTATTTATTATTTTACATTGTGTAATTCCTTTTACTGCTTAGTTAGAAAAAAAAAAAAACTACAAACTTTTACCACATTTTATCACAAAACATTTTCCTGCTCATTGAAACAAAACACCATGTGCTCTTCTGTAAACAGTGCTGACCCAGGTTCACATCCACCATGGCAGAATTCCACATTTAAACAAGCAAACGGCTTGGTGTTTCATCTGTTGTTGTTCCGTTTCTTTTCCTTCAGATCATGTGAAAAGGACAAAAAGCACAGTGCATATGTATATTTTGACAAATCCTAGGCAATGTGCTTGACAATAAAGGAACTTGGGTGGGTGGTTGCCTTCAGATAACAAATTTATTTTTTATAAAATAATAACTGAGCAGGGTAGATGCATTGACTCTGACCATCAGTGTAATTATGTTCGGTTTTGCTAAGCAAGTTTTACGGGTGCGCTCACCGTTCATACTAAGAGGTGACTGCAGGGTTCCATTTAAGCAAGGGACACTGCATACATCTACTCCTTACCAATACCTCACTAAAAGAAGTATTAAAAAAAATTTTTTTTCAAGGTATACATCCATAAGAACAAAGAGAATGAAGGAAGAGACAACAGCCAGCGAGAACTGGCAACAAAATTATTGATGCTAATAAACTAATTTAGCAGATAGAATAAAGCCAAAAGGTCAGTGACTGCAGGAGGAAAGGCCAAGAGGCAAGGCAATTAATTCATGGGGCAGAATCTGGGGAAGCTTGGGGAAATAGACAAGTCAGGTATGAGAAAGGGAGAATATGAGACCCTTACTCCCTGGAGAGGCACAAGAAGTTGTGTGCCTGAGTTCAGAACACAATCATGAAGGGTGAGGGTAAGACATCCTACTGACAGTGAGGATTATTTGAAAGCTGGCATCCTGAATAATGACCTCCTGCAAACCCTTTGCCTGCTTTTCCCTCCAAATGCTGGGAGCTAAATTGACCCCAGTCGGACATTAGGGAATTTTTTTTGTGGGGAAACTGCCTGACCCAGGAGAAAAGTCCCAAAGATATTCACGTTTTCTCAGTCCTCTGACAAAAGGAACAGACTGCCACATAGGTACTCTAGGCCACCAATTCACAAACTCTGCCCCATATACATGATTTCCAACAAGCTTTGTGGTGCTTTATATTTAATTATGAATAGCTAAAAGTCACTGAGCATTTGAAAAGAGCCTCTAACCCAAAAGACAGAGATCAAAACAATCAAACAAAAATAGAACTGGATGAACAGAAAAACACTAAACCAGATCATCTTATAATATCCACAGAGAGGTAAGAAGATACTGCATCCACAGAAAGAAAGAACAAATTGTTATAAAAATTACATCCCGAGACAAAAAAAATTCTGGGAAATTGCAAATATGTTATTATAAATAAAAAATCAATAATTGAAGCAATGCCCCCAAGTGTAAGAAATATAGACAGACAGAAAGTAAGGATCAAAGGTAAAGAAAAAGAGAGAGAGAGAGAGAGAGAGAGAGGCAGCTCAATCTAATAGGTCCAATATCCAAATAATAGGAATTCAAGAAAGTGAAAAAGAAAATGGAGAGGAAGAAATGGTCATTTTAAAAATATAAGAAATGTCTTCAGAATTTAAAAATATGAATTTCCAGAGTGAAAGAGACCATGGAGTCTCTTCCAATTGATTTAAAAAAACCCACAGCAAGGTACATCACTGACAATTCCAAACAGTATGGATAAAGATACAATTCTAAAAGTTTCTAAAAAGATCTGGGAAATGTAAGGAAGGTGTATTAGTTCACTTTCGCTAATTAGCGAACCACTCAAACTTAGTGACTTAAAAATAATTTGTGGGTTGGTTGGGTAATTGTTCAGGTCTGAACTGGATGCATGGCCTTAGACCGCCTCACTCACATGTCTGAGACTTCCTGGAATGGTGATCTCTTGTCCTCCAGAAAACCAGTCTGTATTTGTTCACAAGGGTGATGAGAGGACTCTCAGCAGCAAGACAGGGCTAGCCCAATGCACTTTTCAAACATTTACTTGCCTCGTGTTTTTGACCAAGGTAGGTCATATGGCTGGGCCCTTGGTCAAAGTGGAAAGAGATTATCCAATGTTATAGATAAAGTGAAATACGATTCTTTGGGGGCCATTATGTCAACTATATAAGATACACACAAGGTATATGTTGATAGAAGCAAGGATTAGAAATCAAATGGTATCAGACTTCTCAACGGCATCTCTGAAAGCCAGAAGTCAAATGAAGGAAAATGATTTCTAACCTGCAAAATTCTAAGAGACCATTTCTAACATAGAATTCTCTATCCAGCCAAACTATCAAGCACCAGTAAGGATAGAAAAGTCAGAAGAATATGTAAGGCCTCAAATATTTCACCTTTAATTCTTCCTAATGGTGTGCTTCAAGAAGACAAAGAGGTAAGTGAAAAAACTAAGCAAAAAAAGGTGGCGGGCACACAGGCTATAGGAAATAGGATATTTAACTCTGTAGAATGGTAAGGAGAATTCCCAGGATGACATTTCACCTCAAATATTTCACCTTCAATTCTTCTGATCCTTTCCCTCGGCAATCAGCTGGCAAGGCCAAGGGAGCCCACTCTCTTCCATTTTGAACAATTCACTCCTTGGTCACCAAAAACACTTAAATGTATCTTCCACGTTTTTCAAAATTGATGAGTAAAATGGCCCTCTGATGAATGCATCCTCAGGGAAGAAAATGTCTTTAAAAGAATGTTGTCTGTCCTTTCAGATAATAAAAAAGCTCATGAACTTCCTACATCATGTGCAGTGTGACTAATTAATTCTCCAGACTACATGATGATGTCTGTGCGCACACACACACACACACATACAAACACACACGTCTGTGAGCAGCTGGCCCAGACAGAAAGAAACCTTTCCAGTTTTTGTTCACTCTCACACAGTAAGAGGTAAAAGAAGACAACACCCAACAAAACGAGCAAAACCCACCTCATTTCCAGGCTTTCCCCATACCCTTCAGGTCTCCTCTCTTTCCTACAGAAGCAAGAACATAACATAAAAACTTGAGGTAAATCCTTATTTCCCAATACCTGTATTTTAAACCTTCTGTGATAATGCAGGTGGTTTTAAGTGAGGTTATCCACCCTCCTTTTTTTAAGTAAGCCTCACAGCCATTTTCTTCTCCTTTCTCCAGTCTTATAACAGCAGCACACCTACACTTGTGTAACTGTATTGGCTGCACAAATGCCATTACCCCATGTATGTCTGAAACTGATACTTCTCAATCAAAGTGCAACAGATAATCTGCAGATTCTGCCAAAACGCAGGCTCTGATTCAGCAGGTCTGGGAGGGGCTCAAGATTCACACCAAGGAGATGCAACTCTTGGCCCGGGGACTGTATTTTGTAGCCGAATGTCCAACTATCTGTGTAATGAGATTTTGCAGTTTGCCAGGTATCATGCTGGTAAAAAACCAACCTTTCCAATGTCCTAGCAAGTTCACATATATATTTACTTTTGATTGGTTAAAGAGTCTTTGTCACTTTATTGCTTTTGGCAGGTTTTCATCTTTCTGTTCAGGGTAGATGCATGTCTACTGACCGCAAAGGTGAAAGCAAGTGAGGAAGATAAAATTAACTCAGAGCGCAATCTGATAAATGAGTCCATTTTCTCATAATCTGTAAAACTGGCAAGACATTAGAATTGTGGCCAGCAGAGATAAAGAAGATCACATCAAACACCTTTTTCTTTTGGGTAAAGCATCATGCTTTTCAGCGCAATCCTGTTAAATAATTATGCATGCTTCTATAAATATATCTAAATATACAAGGGAATATAATAAACACAATAAAAAGTGGAAAAGCTGTTGAAACAATTGCTGACCAGAGTTACACTTCTACTTAAGTAATAATTTCTTTCTGGGAAGGTTTACAGCAGACTCCATGGTTGCAGAGATGGTTCCTCTCAGGATCTCACTCAGACCATGACTGGGGAGCGGACAAAACTTGTCCTTGCAACCTCCCTTCCTCCCCTTCTCCCTTCTTGGCAAAAGTCCCTACTGGCTATGGGCCCTGTCGATACTCTTGGCCTGTAGGGAACACTGAGAAAATCCTGCCAGTTCATACACAGACACACACACACACACACACGGCCACCACCACCACGCTCATCAGCAAAGACAAAGTTACAGGATGGCATTCACTCTAGTTTTAATCCTCCCACACTGGGCATCCCACCCCAGTATATTTGCTTAAACCTTCAATACCTGTTACTGCCTTTCTATTTCATAAGAAACTTGCCAGTGGGTAATAACAGAAGCAGATAAGTATGAATAAACAGTAGTGGAAAAATTTCGAAGAAGTTGCTTATCTAATGATAATAGCAACTAATATTTAATATGCTCGTGGGGTGCTGGACACTGTTCTGACTTTGCGCGGATAAATTCCTGCAGGCCCAGTGGCACTCTTGTGAGCCAAAATGCTGTTATGACCTCGGCCAGTGAGAAGTATGTGTTTGACAGTGTGTATATGTGGTTTTTAATGGATGTAAGTGGTGGATGCTTTTTAAATTTTATATACGCATATAGTCATTTTTAGCTTTCTAAATTATTCTCAGTTAATATGCTAGGACTGCACTGTCCAACACGGTAGCCACTAGCCACGTGTAGCTTTTGAACATTTGTGAAATGAACTGTGAACTGTGGAATGAGTGCAAAAGACACACAAGATTTTGAAGACAGTGTAAAAATAAAACACATCTTTAATATTGAAGTTAATTGTTGAGGTATGATACTTGGAATATCATGAGCTAAAATATATCACAAATCTGTTACTTAAATAAATTAGGAGTATGGTAATATATTACTATTAATTTTACCTATTTCTTTTTCCTTTTTTTTATGTGGCTACTAGAAAATTTAACATTACCTATGTGGTTTGCTTCATATTTCTATAGGATGATGCCATACTAGAAGTACCCTGTTCCATGGTCTTCTGCCGGCCGAAGAAGATCGAGAACCTGTACTTGGTTAGGTGTTAGTGGCTGTAGACAAGGTCTTCATTCTCCTGGGTGTGTTTGTATCTTCAGACCTGTGTCTTGACCTAAACTGGTGTTTATCAGGCCTAACTTCACAGTACACTCACCTTGGAAGTTTTAGTGAGAATGGCTGTCTGGGCCCCATCTGCAGAGACTCATGGTCTGGGAAGCCAGGGCATTAAGAGTTTTAAAGGCCTGCAGGTGATTTGAAGAAGCAGCCAAAGCTGGGAACCTGATCCAAATAGGACCAGTGGACCCTGAGTCCCGGTGACAGACGGGGTGGGAGGACAGCGTTTGCACTGGGGCCTCATTCACACTCTGAGTCTCTGGTAGGAAGTAGGGAAGGAGCTGAGGAAAGGACATGCCCAGAGCCCGCCTGTTGGCAAAGAGCCTTGTAAATGGCCCTCGTTGAAACCTACTGGAGAGAAGCCCCGCCTTCCAGAGCCGAGGTGGGGGCGGTGGGAGGAAAGGAGAGGAACAGAGCTGAATGAGAGGAATTGCCTTCACTTGTGGGAGGTGAAGCTTCCCAGGGAGCTGATTACTGAGGTATAGGCCCTCCTCATCTCTATTGCACACCCCTAAGGAAAACCGTAGCCCTGAGTAGAGTCTGGCTCAGGCTCGACCACCCTGGGCTGTGGGCTCTGGACTCCTTCCCCTTCAGACTGGCGAGAGAGAGGGGGGCTGTGTTTGGTCAAGGGAAATTCTCAGATTCATTTCTGTAATGCAATTATAAAGGTCTGTTATGTGGAGTGTCTCAGAATTCGGGCATATTCCACTGTGGAAGAGTTTCTTACAATCCAGACAAGAAGTGGCCCCCATTCCCTGCTCAACTGCCTCACTTCTATCAAACCTGATTTTCCTGCTGGGTTGGGGGTTTGAGGGCAGACCTCGGGTACCGCTCCATTAAATCTCTAACAGATCTTTCTGAATCATTTTAAAACTTCCTGTGTCCATCTTCCTGGAAAAGCTGGTGTTTGTGTGGGAAAAGTTTGGGCCATCAGCCACCCATCCTTTGAGACAAATAGATCTTTTTCAAATAAATCCTGTTCTCTGACACAATTACCAGATATTGGCCTCCTCCCTCCCACCACCTCTTCCATTTTTCCTTCTTGTCTGCTTATGAATCTGCAATGTTATATAAATTTTTCACATCTCCAACTTGATTTGGGTTAACTAAATAACCAATAACACTTTTGGTTTGAAATTCACCATCGCAAACATGGTCTGAAAAATGATTTTTGGGAGTTTACTATCAGATATGGCCAGGTGATTAAAATAACCATGGCCCATGTAGTGTGCCATTTCTCTCTGACTTTTGAGGGGTAACCAGGCAGTGCTGTTAACCAGGATGCTCTCATTTCTAGTCTCTTTAAGAAGATGAAGGTAAGAGATGCCCAATGGAGGCAAAGCCACATTTATGAATGAACACATTCATGGTTAGGGTTCCTGCCTTTTGTTTTCTTATACATCTAAAGTTGTAACTTCCACATGATACTGAACTACTTTATTAAGTTTCTATTTCTATTCTGTGTCCCTGAGGGGGGAATATTTGGCAGTGCCTACATTAAAAAAAAAAAAAGAAATCTTTTCCTCTGGCCGGCATTCAACTTTTATAACATAATTTTAGATTTGGAAATACATTATCTTCTCCCTCCACCCATCATGTATATTTTTACTCTCCCCTTATTCCTTCCAAACTTCGCCAAAATCTGTTTCCTGGCAATTTGAGAAGTGAGAATGTCTGCGTGGGGGGAAAAAAGTCAAGACACATGTTATGTTGTAATTTTAGCAGGGAAACATTGCCCAATGACAAAACCAGGGGCTGTCTTGTGATGTTTTCTTCTGCTCACACGGAAATTTTCCTGTTTTGATCTCTCTCTCATCTCACTGAAGGTTGCCTCCCATTCAGACGGTAGGGCTTGCTTTAAATCACTGTGTACTGACTTCTAAGGACAAGGAAGACGATGACCTGAATTTGGAGGGTGAGGAGGAGGGCTATATGGATTGAACTGGCCCCATGTTTAGTTCATTGTGAATATAAAAAGCAGGCAGCTCATCTAGCTGTAGTTCTGATCCTTAAGTATCCATCTTACTGATGGGTTAGAAAGTTCATCCAGTCAACAAGGACTGGTCAAGGACTTGCTATCTGCCAGGCACAGCTCCAAGCACCAGGAATATGGACGCAAAAAAGAGTGCCTGCCCTGTTGGTTTTGAAAGAGTGTTCAACTTTCGGACAGGGCATTTCAGAGGTAGAATGGTGGGAGGTGTCTTCAGGGCCCTTCTGATTAACAGTGATTTTTCTCTATGTCCAACAAAGTCGTGTTCTGTCCTAGATAACACTGGAAATCCTTTCAGATTGGAACACTATCTTTTCCTTCTACTCCTGGAATTTTGCCTCTTATGTGTATACGGTCTTCTGAAAAAATGCAAACTTTGCCATTTCCTCTCCATGGATTATCTAACCACAAACACTGGTGTGCATTTCAGATTTGCATAACATGGTGTGGTGCATAATTGTACTCTGCTCCTTGAATAAAAAAAGGACAACTCGATATTTCAAAACTCTTCACACATGATTATCATACAGTATTACAATGTATTATGTGCAAAATTCCATTTAAAAAATCATTTACAAAAGGAAGTACAACACAGTATGTGATGAGGGTTCTAGATGGACAGCAAAAGCTAAAAAAAGATACAAGGTACAAAGCCAACCAAATTAGATGACTACGCATCTCTACACAGTACAATCACATGTTCTGGTAACTACCTGTGTCACATGGATACAAGACCCTCATACTTTGTGCACCCCCAAAACAGGTTTCATAAAACATGAAGTTAACTTCACCATACATTCTTATAACACAGAAGGGCTTTTTGGTGGCATTGCAAACTCTTTTCCAAACAGCATCTTATTTAACTCAACGAAAGTCACATTACACATACATGGTTTCTGCCCGCAAATAATTTGATGCTCTTAGTTTTGATTTATGTGGAAAGGGGGTAGTATTATCCTTATTTTTTTTCTCCTCATGGGGGTTTCCAAAATTATTTCCAAAAGCAAATAACATTGGATATATTTTTTCCTAATGTCACTGCGTATTTACAGTATTTTCAGCGTAAGTGGATCCTTCCATTCCCTTTTACCACTTCCTTCAAGGAGTCTGAACCAGCAGACTACATTCCTTAGTCCTTTGTCAGAGTCTGTTTTTCTCTCTCGACCTCTCTCTACATTCATTTCTCTCCTGATCCTCAGCATCACTTGGTTAAAACACAAAAGAGCACAATACCACTAAGCATGAACAAGGTAACAACAGTACATCAGATTTCCAAGGCATTCTGTGGCCAGTGTCAATAATGCATCGCTTTAAGAACTCCAGCAGTCTTTCCCCACAAAAGTTGCCGAAACATCCAGTTATAGAAGAGAGACATTTTAAAAGTGAGATACTCTCAAATCCAGCAAGAGATTTCTTTTTGAAAATATTAAACGTTAAAATCACATGCATAATTATAGAATATTTTAAAGTTACAAAAATATTTTAAAAACCAATCCTGACAGTTTACCTGCAACTGCTATAAAAATTTCTATGAAATATATAAAAACACAAAGGCTCTTTGAAAGAAAGAAACAAAGGGAGAGAGAGAGAAAGGGAGAAAGAGAGAACAAAAGAGAGAAAAGGAAAGGATGGAGCCATCCACAGAACGGAGAAGCACCTGACGCACTGCATCGGACAGTCTTGTCAAATACCTGCTGTCGAATTCAAGAGAAGAGCTTATACCCTAAATGTTTATTCAGGACATATACGTACATGTGAGCCAACCTAGAACCTGGCTGGGGGTAGGTAGCAAACAAACAGTCTCAGGACACCTAAACTATCAAATGCAATTCTCCCATCTCTGAAGGAGAATCCTACCGTTTCATGAACCTCAGCTACCTTGCTTGGGCAATGTGGCTGAAGATGCCTTTGCCCAAGTCAGCCTGTGGATGGCTTAGTCACTGAACCAAGGGGTCCCCAAGGAGGTGACTGCTTTTCAAGCACAAGCACGTGGAAGCCAGAAGGCAAGGTTCCTAAACCCCCCTTTGGATGCACCACTGGGAAGTCTCATGTCTTCTATGAGGTGGTAAGATCTTCTTCCCCATTCTGGAAAATGACACCGTAAGGATCATTCTTGATGCGCTTGTAGACAAAGTGGAAGATGTGGGGTTGTGGCCGGCTGTGCAGCTCAGCCTTGATTTTTTGAGGGTAAGTGTCCTCTGCCAGCTGCTGCCATGTTTCGTCAACAAAGAGGAAGAGGCTGTACTCCTCAGGGTCCCCCACCTTAAACTTCTCAGCACAGAGCTGGCACACATCCTCGGTGGTAACGTAAGGTCTCACGAGGAGGGTCTTTCCCGTGCAGCCACTGTTGACCTCCTGGAATGCAACTCGGAGGTAATTCTGCAGGTGGGAAAGAGAGATGATGGAGACAAATCAGAAGAGGAAACGAGACAGAGCAATAAGCAAGCACAGTAATACTAAGGAGAGGTCTAACCTGTGAGCCGTTCCAGGCACTGGCCCATCAGGATGGTGCTGTCAGGACCCGAGGCCTCAAGTGTGAGGAGAGAGGCTGATCTGAATTTGGACAGTGGAGAGAACAACTATATGGACCGATGCACCATAAGCACAAGAAGCAGGAGGTCCAGTCAGCCCTGCTCTGATCTTTCAGTGTCCCTCATGAAGTCTGGTTAAGGAATCCCCGCTGGGTTTATTCCCAGCTTAAAGAGTAAACCAAACAGCAGAAGAGGCTGCACCAGGAGTTGGCAGGAAGAGACATTTAAAATATTTAGACACAAGAGCAGGTACTGTACTCACTTTGGACTACTTTAAAAAAAATTTTTTAAGGATTTTTTTTAAGCTTATTTAATTTTGAGAGAGAGAGAGAGAGAGAGAGAGAGAGCGAGAGCGCATGAGCGGGACAGGGGCAGAGAGAGAGGAGACAGAGAATCCCAAGCAGGCTCCTCCGCACCTGCACTGTCAGTGCAGAGCCTGATGCAGGGCTTGAGCTCACGAACCTCGAAATCATGAGCCAAAATCAAGAGTCAAACGCTTAACCGACTGAGCCACCCAAGTGCCCCTGGACTACTTTTAATGAAGCCTAAGCAAAGGCAAGAATGTTACAAGGGACCACAAGATACTGCTGATGTTTAACCATTTTGCACGTCCCCAAGTGACAGTTAATTTCATGTGGTTCAACCTGATCCGAGGTTCCCAGCGGCTCAGAGAACAATGTGGAAAGGGTCAGCAGGAGGAGAATGTTCATTCTGGCACAAGGCCTTGAGGATGGCTCTGGTTAAGTGCAGGGTGCGGTTTCAGGGAAATAGAAGGGCATGCTTGCAGGCTTGGGTCTGCGAATGGCGCCAGGCACATGCCATCGTGAAGTACAGTAAACCCGTGACCTCACACAAAGCCCAGACAGGCTGTAGAGACTCCCGTGCTCATATTAGGCTCTTTGGGATCTTTCTTCAATTTTCCACTTCAGCAGGAATGAGGTTACCAGATAAAACAGAGCATGCCCAGATGGAAAACAAATGTTTCCCTTTTCTAAATCTGGCACCCCTGCTCAGGAGCAAAGGGAAGTGGGCTCTCGGCCCAGGGCCCCACATGGCTACCTTGAGGGCTTACTGGGCTGATGGAAGGAAAGGCCCTTGGGAAGGACAGGAGCTCTGCATGTGGAAGATAAGTCTTGAATGTGAATACCTGAGACAACACACATGTTCCATTTTACCAACCCTCTCCTCTCCCATCCCACTGCCAACACTTGGCTCACACTCTTGGTATGCATTAACCCATGACTCCTGAAGAGAACATTTTTTTTTTTGAAGTTTATTTATTTTTGAGAGACACAGAGACTGTGCAAGTGGGGGAGGGGCAGAGAGAGAGGAGAGAAAGAGAATCCCAAGCAGGCCCTGCAGTCAGCACAGAGACTGATGTGGGGCTCAAATTCACAACCCCAGGATCATGACCTGAGCTGAAACCAAGAGTTGGAGGCTTAACTGACTGAGGACCCACGTGCCCCTGATGAGAACTATGTAAGGAAGTCTACACCATGCCCACTGGACCAGTGAAGAAACTGAAGCACAGAAATGCTAAGTAACTTGCCTAAGGCCACACAGCTTGTGAGTGGGAGAGCCAGTGTTCTAGCACTTTCACCACTGTGGTGTGCCATCTCTCCAATGTGAGGAGACCATCGTATGTGTCTGTGACCCCTGATTTAGGAGTTCCAAGTGGAGCTTTGCTTCTGAGCTTTCACTTTTACCACCAAGCCAAGCACTGACAATTCCTCTCTTGGATTGTATTCTAAGAAGGTGTGCTTCTCCAAGATAAGAGAGGCCAGTGGGGAAGGGCTCTGCAGAATCTGGGGGTCTCCGGGTTAGAAGCTTCAGATGGAGGGAGGAGCTGGTGGCAGGCAGGGAGATGGAAACATGAGCTTTTCTCATTTCCTCTGTTCTCCTCTTCAGAGGCTGTAGGACTGACCTTTGGAAACCTCTCAGCACCCAGCCAATATCACAGTATCCAAGAGCCTGCGTATGCTAAATCACTTAACACTGGATAGTTCTTCAACAACCCAAAGGAGTCGGGGAGGGGGACATAGTAGGCATTCTTGTTTTTTTTTAGATTTGTGCACTTGGGAACCTATTTCTGAGAATATTGCTATCTTGAAGAAAAACTTGCTGATCTTGCCTTTCCACAATGGGCTGACTTTGAACCAGACATACCTCCGAGTATTTTCAGAGCATCGAAAAGACAAAAAGGCAGGAAAGGTGAATCTGGACACAGAGACTAATATACCCTGCTTGGAAATTCACCATGTGACACACAGAAACAAAACACAGGTTTTAGAATCCGGTTTGAAACTTTGAAAATACTACTCAAAGACGGTTGCAGACTTATTCATGTCATGGACTGTGAGCAAATCAAGAGGTGTTGTATTGGGTAAAGATGTCTACAGCCTTAAGCTGCCTTTCCTCCCCGAGAAACCAGCAATTTGGGAACCCCACACTTCCGGACACCCGCTCATGGCCACAGAAAACTCTGGATGGGGATCTGGGCAGGATTGGATTCAGATGCTGACTCTGAAACTCTGGCCCCGACCGGCTGCCAATGAGGCTGTGGTGTCTTCTGTTTTGAGGTGGTGGGGAGAGAAAAAGAAAGGAGAGTGGGGAAGACATCACTGCACCTCTCCCTCTTCTCAGGGACACCAGGTCAACCATAGTGCCTAACACCGCTACTCCCAGTAGGCCAGTCTCCAGATGAAATACAGTACCCACTGCCTGTGCCAAGAGGCACAGGTCCTGTCTGCTCAGGTGCTCCACATCCATGCTGAATATTCTGGGAAATTCTCCACTTTATCTGACTTTGTTTTCTAAAGGGAAGCAAAGCTTGGGCCAAACCCATATATAATTATTATCATATATATATATATAATTATAATTGTATATATATATAATAATTATATATTATATATGTAAATTTTTTTAATTCAAAGAAAACAGAGAAGCGAAACAACAAGGTCAGAGGGTGGTTTAAAATATCCGTTTTCCACTGGATGACCTGACAAAGGGGGGAACCTCAGGCACCCCAAGCTGTGTGGGCAGTGTGAGCCAGCGCTGCCTCCCTGGAGGGCAAAGCAGCACATGGCCCCAAGTCGCCACGGCCAGCCACATACCTGAAAGTCATCCACCGAGGGGACGGACCGGTTGGCGGTTCTCCGTTTGTGCCACTGCCTCAGGGTGTCCCTGGTCTCTGAGCTGAGCAGTCTTGCGGCTTGTTCTTCTTGGAAATTCTTGATCAGAGAAAGTGCCCCATAGGCGCTTGTCAAGTAATAACCTCCTGGAAAGGGGCAGAAAGAATGAGTTCTCCAGGGGTTTATACTCTAGTGATAACAGGTGGGGACAATGGAATCAGAGGTCATGCTTCCTATTTTCTCCATAGGCATTTCCTTGTGGGACCAGAAGCTCGCGTCCAAGAACACGTCCTTCCTACCTTTCTCCGACCATTTATGCATTCATCCTATGGATGCACTGAGTGACCCCGGCCTGTGCCGGCGCTAGGGGGCGCCGTCGGGCCAGGCTGACAGCGCCCGGTTTCATTGATGGAATTTCCATTCTAACGGGTGAAACGTATAAAATCTCTAAATTATTTCAGTGCAATTGTGAAACTGCTTTGCTGGGAAAGGTCAGGGCACTGAGTCCTGATGGAGGCAGGGAGACATATGAGGGTTAGTGGGGTCGACCACTCCCAGCCAGAATCGTTTACTTCACGACCAGGGGTCCACACATCTCTTGGCAATATTTACTTTTAGGCTTTTCTTTTAGGAATTAGTATTTTCTAAATTTTGAGTAAACTACACACTTTGAAAGAACTGCACAGTCTACACATATGTTCACGATAACACGGATTCTTCACAGTAACTTTTTCTTTCCTCATTCCCCTTTTTACTTTTACTCGGGACTAATGTAACAGGACACTTAGGAAGAAATAACTCACAAGGAAAAGCAAGTGATGTCTCTTTAATGGTGCATTTACGAATGATTTCTTACATTTGAGGATTGTTAAAAGACTTGCAACACCGTGAGATGCCTAGAAGTGGGTTCATAGCTTTGTCCTAAACTAGAATTAGGTGCTTTTGGTGGAACTTGTAAGCTCCTTGCTAGCAGACCACTAGTGGGTGCCCAATATGTGTATAAAAATTCCGTAATTAGGGATGGGTAATAAGGAGGGCACTTGTGATGAGCACTGGGTGATGCATATCAGTGATGAATCACTAAATCCCATACTTGAAGCTAATATCACACTGTATGTTAACTAACTGGAATTTAAATAAAAACTGGGAAGAAAAAGAAATAAAAATTCCCTAGCTGGGCATAGCATTAAAAAAAATTTTTTTTAACGTTTATTCATTATTGAGGGAGAGAGAGAGACAGAGCATAAGCAGGGGAAGGGCAGAGAGAGGGGGAGACACAGAATCTGAAGCAGGCTCCAGGCTCTGAGCTGTCAGCACAGAGCCCGACGCAGGGCTCGAATTCACAAACCGTGAGATCATGACCTGAGCCAAAGTTGGATGCCCAACCAACTGAACCACCCAGGCGCCCCTGGGCACAGCATATTTTAACCTGAGAGATAATCTTGTCAAAATATTGAATTTCTACTGTGAGCCCAAGGAAGTATATAGCGGGGGCTAGATTTGTAAGAAATGGTATCTGAGTCCCTGCTTTATAGAAGTTTATGAATTTATTAAAGAAAACAGGTATTGGCAGGTTTATTCATGCAGGACTAGAAGTTAGTTGTGGTCAAATGAGTTTTGTTCATGGTCCAAAGTCAGGGCGTCTGAAGAACTCTCTCTCTGGTCAACAAGTGACAACATTCGAAATGGCAGCTGGTCCACCATCTGAGAAAGGAGCACAGTCCCCTGCAAACTGCATTGGACATGTAACTTACAAAGAAACACACCTTTGTGGTTTTCAGGTCACTGACCGAGATATGGGGGGTTATGTTTCACTGTAGCATCATCTAGCCCCCTCTGGGTAATACAGGTTCTATGCACACAACAGGATTTTTGCTTAGGGCCCCACCACCTGAGTTTAAATTCCCTATGGAATCTCCCACATGTTGGTACAGAGTTCTGAGTAGCTGATTTTTACTAAACATTTTCCCCATGAACAAATGAGCACATGGCTGCGTGTGAAACTCGGTGGTACAGAATTCAAATGCCGCACAGAGGATTTCAACAGCAATCAGCAGGGACTTAAGCATTCGAGAAAGGCTGTGTGGAGGTGTCAGTACTGGAGCTGGGATTTGGAGGCACAGTTTTAGGCAAATTTGGGAGGGAGGGGTTTTCCTTTGGATGTCATATTTTAGACTCCGCAGCTCTGAAATGTTCAGGGCGCTGAGGAGAAAAGTCAAAATGCTGGAAGCACCAAGTTGACCACACTTTGAAACATGTGGATGCAATTAGAGAAAGGGTTACATTTCAGCAAAACTATAACTTTGCCACAAGAGCTGTGCACTCAAGAGGGATTCTATGACGCCTTTTCTGTAAATGAAACTACCTGCTTAAACAGCAGAAAAGAGTTGTGGGATGCTGCCCCCAAAACCAAAGAGGGCTTTGGGAAGGCCACAGAGGGCTGGATTGGTAAGGTATGTCTTCCCCTCAGTCTGCAAAGCTTCAGCTCCCTGATGTGTAGGCCTGGTCTGTACCCACAGCCGACCCGACTGGGCCAGCCTGCTTTCCCAAGGAAAGAAGCCAACAAGCCCGAGACAGCTAACCAGAGACAGGCTCTAGTTTAAATACAAGCTCACCAGTTGCCCTATACTTTATCTGGATCCTTGGCTTTCTCTGACGTATGATTCCTGGAGGTGAGGATAGCCACCTGCCCATCTGTCACCAACACGGTGCCCAGGGCAGTGCCTTGCTCTGGGGAAACACTGGGAAAGGTGGCAGGAAGTGGCTGTCTCAATCCCCAGGCCACACGATGTAAGCATATGTTTGTCCTAAGTATACATTGTCAGCAACAGAATGGTAATTTTCTGAGAGGGACTGACATGCCCTTTCCCTAAAAGCCCCAAGAGTCTGACATAGTCATTTCTAGAATTAAGCAGGATCAGAGCTCAAAACAACTAAAACTAGAAGAAAGCTCAGATATCTATGAAATTATAATGATAATGCAGAGAAGAAAAGAAAGCAGGGCATGGAGACTAATGTGTGCTCCTGTTGGTCCTCGGACAAAACCACACACTTTCCCCTCTCCCGTTAAATCCAAGGGCAGAGCAAATGAGGAAAGTTTCAGGCGGGATCTTGGTGGCTCATCATGGGATGTCTGGTTGCAGGGTAGTGAATATTAGTGTGTGGGGGGGGTGTGGGGCGGGGTAAATGAGGGAGAGGTTGAAAGGGATGAAAGGAGGGGCGCCTGGGTGGCTCAGTCGGTTAAGCGTCCAACTTCGGCTCAGGTCACGATCTTGCGGTCCGTGAGTTCGAGCCCCACGTCGGGCTGTGGGCTGACTGCTCAGAGCCTGGAGCCTGTTTCAGATTCTGTGTCTCCGTCTCTCTCTGACCCTCCCCCGTTCATGCTCTGTCTCTCTCTGTCTCAAAAATAAATAAACGTTAAAAAAAAAAATTTTTGAAAGGGATGAAAGGGGCTCATTCATACCTCTCTGGGGTGCGGGGACAGGATGAAAAGATATCCATCACTAATCCTGAGTCAGCACTATCCCTCGAGGGGTGGGAAAGTGTACCCCGAGGTATGAGGTACACCTTGGCTTTCTTTTCAGGGAGGACAGACACTCTGCAAATGCCAGTATGACACATTCCCTGCAGAATCCTATCAGCACGTGGACCTTCCTACTGAAGGCCAGACTAAAACTCAGTGGAGAAAAGACTTAAAAAAAATTCTGTGCAACAATTCACTACTCAGGGTCTATCTGGACTCTCACTGGGACACATGGAAATGGATTAATGGGATTCACAATGCACAGGCCCTGATTTATTCTCCTTTAAAAAAACAAACTCACATAAGAGTCCCAGTTATTTCTGCCCTTCAAGGCTGGGCACCACAATGACAAACATCCCAATTATTTCCAGGATAAAATACCTAACTGATGTGTAAGGAGAAGGAATTTCTGCGAAGACATGTTGGGGTCGGGCAGTCGCAAGAAAGAGACTGAACTGACAAGGTAAGTTGAAAGCAAACTGCCCAGTTTTACTCCACTGCATTTTATGCTAACAATGTGCCAATATAATTTGTTATAGAGAAAATAAAATCAATGCTGTTTTCATCTTGAGAACAAAATTTTTTAAAAAGATGAAAAACAAAAGGCCAGCCTTCATCCGCCTTACTGATAGAACAGCAGGATATTTTTCTGGTGGTGAAAATATTCCCTGACAAAAGTTTATACCTTCCTTCTTCCTCAAGGAAACCACTTCTTTTTAAAAATGGCATCTTTTCCCATTGAATGATTTTTTTTTTAATTGCAATTAACCAATCTCGGCAAAGTATAATTATGGCCGGGTTACATTTTTAGTGGTTTTCTGACTTTTCCATATTTTCTACAATGAATATGCATTACTTTTCTAATCAGGAAAAAGTTAGCACATTCTTTTAAATCAACAAAGAAATTAAAACTATACTTAACCCTTAAGAATGCAGAAAAGCTCTCACGTGACTGCCAAGTGTGTATGGGGTTTTATCTTGGGGTGATAAAAAATGTTTGGGGCTAAATAGTGGTGGTAGATGGCACAAGACTGTGAAGGTACTGAATGCTGATGAACCATTCATAAAACAGCTAATCTGTGGCACCTGGGTGGCTCAATCGGCTAAGAATCCAACTTTGGCTCAGGTCATGATCTCGTGGTTCGTGGGTTCAAGCCCCAAGGCAGGCACTGTGTTGACACCTTGGAGCCTGGAGCCTGGATCCTGCTTGGGACTCTGTGTCTCCCTCTCTCTCTGCACCTCCCCTGCTCACACTCTGTCTGTCTGTCTCCCTCTCTCTCTCGCTCAAAAAAAAAAAAAAAAAAAAAAAAAAAAAAAAAACATTAAAAAATTTTAAAACAGCTAATCTAATGTTATGTGAATTTCACCTCAAGAAAAACATGAAAACAAAACTGAAAAAAGACACCCCATTTCCTCCCATATCTTCAAGCAATTGTTACCTTCTCCATGTAACAGTGATGGGTCTAAGAGCTCCATCATGTACTCAATTTCAGTGTCCAGTTCCAACATGTCACACTGAGCTATGACGTAGGTCAGGACTGGCAAAAAGTCATCAGCTCCATACATCCTCCCTGGAATCAGAAGAAAGGGGAAGATGGGAATATTTTTACCAACACTTCTTTCTTTCGTATCCTACGCAGACTGCTTTTTTTAGATAGCTAAGAGTCATCTGGGGAAATGTGCTATTCATAAACAGAGGTGGGTGTTTCTGGAATCCTGTGCAGCCTGTGACCCTCCTGGCTGCTCATGTTAGAGACCAATCCTAACACACAATTTCAGAATGAAATATCTATGAGTCAAGGAACACAAGAAAGATTTCCTCCATGCTTTCATGATATGCAACAGGTTATACAATAGAACAGAGTACCTGTAAACAGTTTAACTTTCAGCAAGTAATGTTATAAAACATTTACTAAGTATCTACTCTGTTTAATCCTTTGTGAATTCTACTGTGTTCCCTGTTATTTTCTGTGCAAATCAATCATCAACATAATGACAGGACCAAACTCGGACCAGGAACAAGCTTTGCTCTGCATTCAACATGAGCACACAGTTAATTTATTTAAATGTAAAAATTCAGTATATGTCGAATAGATACATATGATTAACATATAGCAAAAAAAATGCAGTCCTTATTGCTACTTTTCATTACAAAAGTGAGTCTCAACTCAGGGTGATTGTGCCGACACCATCCAGGGAGACTTGGCATTGTCTGGAGACATTCTTCATTGTCATGAATAGAGGGTGGGGTGCAAATGACATCCGGGATGCTGAAGAACTCCATACAGGAAGCAGCCCCCACAACAGAGAATTATCCATTTTAAATGTCATTAGTGCTAAGGTTGAGACACTGTGCTTTGGAAGAACATAATCCTGTGAAGACACTATTTTTGAACTTACATAAGTGATTGTCTGAACTACAGAAAATATACTTCCTGTATGTGAACTATGTTTGCAAATTTCAGAGGTCATGTTCATATGCTATCATGACCAGCTCAGGGGCTCACATTTTAATGTCTCTGCCCAACAATGTGCAAAGCGCACACACATTCCTATCTACCCAAGCAGTGGTTAATATATCCTGTGTGTTCTCTCTGCTGCTTCTCCATGAAGCAATTTTACTTAGAGGAAAAGTTGATAATCATCCATGGAATTACAACAAGCTCACTGAAGCCCTGGAACTATGCAGGGTCCAGTCACTAGCCATGAATATGGTTACTTCTGCATCTGGAAGAAGTAAACTGACGAAATCTGAGGGCTTACTTTCGAACTATGTAATTCTTTTGTGAATTCAATTACATTATGTCAACTTGTAGCAAAGAAGGAAGAACCAATGAAACAGCTGTAATGAACCCACATGGTTACTGAATACTCTATGTTTGACACATGCTGGATGTAGATCATGGACACAAACCCTCATTGGCCTAAATGTAATGATAAGTAATTGCTAATATTTCCATCATGCTTGGGGCTACATGTGCAATGCCTCATCTAACCCCCATCTTATGAAGGACAGGGTCATATTCAGTGACAGGTATAGAAACTGCATCTTAGAAGTAGATTAAGGTAGCCAAAGCCCATAGTTAATTAACTCATTCACAGAGTGAGGACGTGAATTCAGTCTCCAGAGACTGAATCTGTATCCACTGCCTTGAACTAAACCTTTAACAAATTGGTATCATACAAGAATCTTGTTTCCTCAACCGCTTACTTTTCTTGGTGTTACCAATCTATTGCAAGTGACCAATTTGCCAGATACCAGCCTAATACTGTGGGCTGTTTGGTGAAATCAAGAGGTTGAAAGAAAGAGAAATTGGGAATCAGAAAGCCTGATGTGTCACTGGCCACATCACCAGCCACGTCACTGGCCGTGGTGGGGAGTACAAGAAGCCTGGACTTCGGGTAGCCTCACCTGAGTTGTTCTCCATGACAGTGTAAATAAGCTTGCAGACCCTCAACAGCAGCATGACTTTCTTTTCCGGCGAATACATCTTCTGCATAGTCATGAATTTGACTTTGATTTTCTCCACATCCACGAAATCAGGGGTTGGGGCGAACACCCCCAGCTCCTGTGGGTTCCTCTGCCGCACAAGCTGCAGATTCTCCTTGAGCTGTTTCCACGAGCCGTCGGCCATATGGAAGTCCCTCAGCATGGCCTCCACATGCCCCTTCAGGGGCTTTAAGATGCACTTGTGCATGGCTTTTTCCAGCACCACATCTGCCAAAGAAAGTGCAGCTACTGTAACCATTGTCTGAAGGAAGAAGAAATGCAAGGTCTGCTTTCTCGGAATGGACACCTGGAACTCTGCATTGGTTATAGGGCAGACAAGTTATAACTTCATACCTGCCCACCAACAAAGCTTAGCAGTGCTACTGCCCCCCACACTCCAATGTGTTTTCTGTAAAGCCAGGGAAAGTGAATCTTCCCTAATAAAGTCTTACAGTTCCTTTTGCAGACAGTCAATACAACAAAACATATTTGTTTTAACCACTTTTACACTCCTCCTCCATGAGCACAGGTGAATATTCAAGAAGACATTCTTTTGACCCAGTCCTCCACTGATAATCCAGTTGACAGGTTAGTAAATATGTTATTTTAAAGGACAGATTTGCTAATAGGGAAGATTCAAGGGGCGCTTGAGTGGCTCAGTTGGTTGAGAGTCTGACTCTTGATTTTGGCTCAGGTCATGATCCCAGGATCATGGGATCGAGCCCCACATCAGGCTCCATGCTGAACATGGAACCTGCTTAAGATTCTCTCTCATTCCCTCTGTCCCTCTCCCCCACTTGCTCTCTCTCGCAAATAAAAATAAAATAAAATAAAAATACAATACAATACAATACAATACAATACAATACAATACAATAAAAGGAAAGATTCAAGATTTCTCAAAATATTTCCTGAGGAAATAAATTCACCTAAATACATGTGTAATCTTAGATTGAATTCTGGACCAAAAATTCTTTAAATTATTTTCAGTGTTTATCTTTATTTTTGAGACAGAGAGAGACAGAGCATGAGCGGGGGAGAGGCAGGGAGACACAGAATCAGAAGTAGGCTCCAGGCTCTGAGCTGTCAGCACAGAGCCCGACTCGGGGCTCTAACTCGTCAACTGCAAGAATCATGACCCGAGCTGAAGTCGGACACTCAGCCGACTGAGCTACCCAGGCGCCCCTGGACCAAAAATTATTTGTCTGCTACAAAGAGCATTGGTGGGACACCAGATGAGATCTGAATAAAATCTGCAGGTTAGGTAATACTGTGAACACTCAATCTGTGTTAATTTTACTGTATTTTTGTAACAAGATGTCTCTGCTTTTAGGAAATATGTACTGAGCATTCAGGGGTAAAGGGACACCATGTCTGCAACTAACTCTGAAATGGTTCAGCGGGGGAAGGGAGGGTGTATGTGTGTGTCTGCATGTGCGTGTAAGCAGAGAAAGGAGAGCAAACATGTGACAAGGGGCTAACGTGCAGGGTATTAGAGTAAAGGGTAGACATGATTTCTTTGCATTATTTTTGCAACTTTTCTGTATGTCTGACATGATTTCAAAATAAAAATTTTAAAAACGCTGAAATGTGTTTCTGGTCAGAGTTTGGAAATACCATTAGGTGTGGAAGGCGTTATTTTCCCCCTCTTTGAATGGTTGCCCAATGAAGTCGCTTTCTTGGCTGACAGTAAAATGACCATAAATCTGGAGATCCAGCCTAAAGATGATTTATACAGTAATAATCTCTCTGCTTTTGCAACATCAGTTTTCCAATCTCAAATGTTTGTACATTTTCATCAAAGCCACCTCGGTAGCCAGACTTCATTTATGAGACTTTAAGGTGATTCCATTTTGGAAGCCCAATTTCCTTATGAAATTGGAAACCATTATCTCTCTGGCGTTGGGGATTCCTGACACTGGATCAAATCACACTGCATCCAAATTATCACCTATTATTAGAAATCTAGGCCGGATGCACAAACACCAAAAACAATTTTCCCATACAGAATTAGAGCTCATGATAAAGTTAATGAGCTGCTTCCCTAGCCCAAGTTTGTTGTTGTTGTTGTTCCTCCAAGTCCATATCCTATCCAGGAGATCTTTGTTTATTTTATTTTTTTAAGAAGTTTATTTATTTTGAGAGAGAGAGAGAGCACAAGCAGGGGAGGGACAGAGAGAGGGAGAGAGAATCTCAAACAGGCTCCGCACTGTCAGTGCACAGCCTGATGTGGGGCTCAAACTCACAAACTGTGAGATCATGACCTGAGCTCAGATCAAGAGTCGGATGCTTAGCCAACTGCACCACCCAGGCACCCCAGGAGATCTTTGTTTAAATGTAGAGCTTTATATATCTATAGGAATCAAGATTGAAACAAAAGAGTTTATAAAGTAAGAAGAAAAACAGAACATTTTCACTTGACATCTGGCATTGAAACAAATTACTTGGTCTTCATTGGCTATTCTGTGTTAATAAACTTGTGTGACCTAATAGCATCTTTGACTTTACCCTAAATGACCATTACGTTGAAAAGCCGATAATAGCAACTGACACCAAGCATTCAGTTGGGCTAGGCTCTAAGTGCTTTATTTTATTAGCTCATCTAATTCTTCCAACTCTCTTATTTTTGCATAATACTAATGTTATTTTACAAATGAGGAAGCAGAGATTTGGAGATGTCTAATGGCTTGCTTGAGGCTGCACAACTGTTTTCAACAATCACATTGCTTTCCAAAGTAAATGGCCTCTTAATTCTAAAGTTCAAGGTGTTTTATAAACATTCACCAGTTTAATCCTCTCTGTCTAAAGGTTACACAAGCTCCATTCATGGTTATAAGTGACCACCACTTTGTTAGAATGAGGTCACCAATGGGGGCAGAAGTCCTGCCAATCATTAATTGGGACGGTACATGAATATGGATAGAGGTATGATTCATAACAGCCTCAAACTGGAGACCATCCAAAGGCCCATCCCAACGGAATGGAGACCAGGATATATTCATACAGTGGAATACAGAAAATGGAATTCAGAAACGGGAGATTTCAGTCCATGAAAAAGAGCACACTGCAGCTCCAGACGCAACTGGATGAATCTCATAGATACGATGCTGTGTGAAAGAAGCCAGGCATAAAACAGTATCTCCTTTAACATTTCACTTATATAAAGTTCAAAAGCAGGCACAGTGCATCTATGATGACAGAAGTCAGGATGGCAATTACTCCTAGGAATAAATGAAGCTGTGGGGGGACCCTCTGGGGGAATGGAAATGTTCTGTTTCTGGATCTGGGTGGAGACTACATGTATGAGCTCATACGTGAAAATCTGTTGAGCTGAGCATGTAAGATTTACACATTTTATGAATGTAAGTTACAGTAACCATGTTTAAGTCAAGCCAATGGAAAACAACTGGAGACCAGCCTGAGATTTTCACCTTGAACCCCAAGGGCAACTTCTAACTTCAGGGTGAGCCTGGTCATCTCTGAGGCAGAGCATTAACATGAATCATCTACACAAGATTCTGTGCTGTTCCTGGGGGACAACAGCAGAAATACCATTACCAGTGAGCTGAGAGGGACCCTTATGCAACTCATCTTTGCCACCAAGGAAGAGACACTGGTCTTTGTGCCACAGACTCCCACCCTTAGGAATAAATGGTGCTGCAGAAATCTTTTGTTAGGAGGCTTGAAACCTGGGATTCATTGCCAAGTGCCCATTCTCTTAAAATCCAAAATGAAAAGATAAAAAAAAAAAAAATACCGGTGTTAGTTTTTTTTTTTTTAAGTACATTTTTTAGCGGCCATAGTTTAGAAATCAGACTGGTCTCTTTGCATTCTTTTCCAGGACTTTACTCCTAACTCCCACCCTCCTGCAATCCTTAACAAGCATAAAGAATAGAAAAAATAAAGTCAAATGAGACTTGGAACCCACTGGCGTCCAACGGGTAACAGGTTCTGTGCACAAAGCAAGAGGGAAAAATGATTTGGGAAAACAAAAGGAACAGAAAATCTTATAGAATATGGTTAGCTCAAAAATAAAAAAAATTTAAAAAAGGAAAGAACAGATTGGTAACATCTCTCATAAATTACTACTATCTGTTGTTTTCTGCTGTCTGTGGTTGTTTAAGATCCAAGAAAACAAAATCTTTTAAACCATAAGAACAAATGATACTATTCTAGATACTTCATATGCACTGATTTTTCAAATGTTCAAACAAACCTCATGGAGGCAGGACTATTATTTGTTCATTTTATATATCAGGAAACAAACCCAAAGAGCTCAATCCCTCATAGCTAGCAAGAAAGGGAGCCAAGATTTGAACCCAAGGGATCTGGTTATGTCAATTGCATGTATCCACAAGCGAAGAAACGAGCATATAAACAACAATACTAGAGAAATGTTTGAGCTACAATGTTTTGAATATTCAAAACCAATTGTTAGGTGAATGATCAAAACTGGAAGCAAATTTTTGGAAAATATTTATAGACAGATCCTTTCAATTGTTCCCAAAGGTCAGGCACAAGTGGGAAATGGTAAAGAGAATGGCAGGGGCTTAGATGCTCCTTGCCTTAGGGTGAGCTGATGCAGTCATTTATAGGAAGCATTCAATGTATCGGCCTCTAGTGCTGTGAAGGGATCACTCCTCTATTAGGAATGGAAGACAGAAGCCCTGTCTCTGTTGCTTCACTCTGACCAACAGTACAGATTCCAGAGAAGGCCAGAGATCAGACAGGGAACCATCACAAGACTGGCTCATGCATCAGCTTGGTTTGAGTACTTTCTGCTTACCCACTGCTGCCTAAGGGGAAGTGAGAGTCTGGGAGGTTAAGGTAAAGTCCAGAGAAGGCACATGTCTTAGAAAGAACACTAGGAACATGAAGCCTGGCAGCCAGCCTGGCTCTATCTTTCTAAGCAACTTTGGCCAAGTTGGTTCACCTCTCTGCCATTGCCTCGAACTTCTGAACTGCCATCCAAATCATTGCCCGTGGGAGGCAAGACGGAACTAGCACCCTGAGTGATGGCCAAAACAAAACAAAATAATAACTGACATTCTCTGGGGGATTCTAACAGTACCCAGAATCTAAACAAAATAGGTTGCAACCTATAGTTAGTTGACAAAGATAGATGATGAGGTCACATGGCCTCTTGGTTTACTTGGTTTCTAGCATTCTGATTATTTATTTCTTTAAAAGGAAAGTGACAGAAAGAGAAGCTAATGTTTGAAATCTCAAATTGTGAAGTTACACATACATAATTGCCAAAGTGTGCCGAGTTTTCTCTGTGCTGTTCTTATTCCCAGGGGGCTCTATGTGTGTCCCTGCTGTAATGTTAACCCCCATCCCAGCCCCAAGAATCAGGAGCCAGTGACACCCTCATCGTGCAGATGCACAGGTGGCTTAGAAGTCAAATGACTCTCCCAGAGTCGTGGGGACGAAATGCAAGCCTGTCGCTGTTGCCAACAAGCCAGGTGGCACAACGGGCCTCCCTCCATCGAGAACAGCAAGACGAGTTTGATATTTTCTTTATGTGCTAACATATCTTCCTTTGACTGTTTAATTGGATTAAAGATTAGAGCTGACATTGGGTACTGGAGTGTTCCAAGCACTGTTACACACTTCCTATGGATTTAAACAACTGTTTGGCTGAAATGAGTATAGAATCTGTATTTGTTTTAGCTTGGGTTCTCCCAGAAGCCAACCTTGAGACAAGGACTCAAGTATGAGTGGTTCATCTGGGAGGTGAGCCCAGGAAGCACTGGCAGCAGACAAGGGGAATGAGATGGGAGAGGAGGCAGCCAACATTATGTGCTTTATTAGTAATTGTAATCCAGTTATTACTGGGGGCAGCTGGAGCTCCACCAGCTCAACCCTGCTGGACGTCCAAGGCATGGTGTAGAGCAAGCCTCAGGGCTGTCCCACCAGAGGGGAGGCAGCTGGGGTATTTATACACCTGTTCCTATCAGGCTCCTGGACAGCAGAGAGGGAATTAATTTCCCAGTCTTTCCAACTGCCCTGGACAAGGGCTCTGGTGGCATGAGAAAGTGTCAGGCAAAATGTCACAGGCACCAGGAGTTGGAAATCAAACAGGTAAGTGAGTGTCAGTGGGGCAGGCAGAGTGATGTCTGGTTCATGTTACATATGAAGAAACAGAGGCACAGAGATGTTAAGACACATGATCAAGTATGCACAGCTCAGCAGCAGTAGAGCTGGGACTTCAAACCCTATAGTCCAGCCTGAGCATGTGCTCTGAACCACCACATGCCTTCTGCCTTTCGGCTGAGAAATTTATCCATCCTGTCTTAGCAGAGCTGGGATGTGATGCCCCATAGCCACAAGAGAACTTTGCTAATCCTCTGTACAAACTACTCATAAAAAGCAGACCACATGGTGTCCAAGTGTCTCTTGGGTTACATGTGAAGTCCAAATGAGCCATTTCTACTTTGTGACCTTGAGAGAAGGTGACCTTTCAGGGCCTCAGCTTCCTCATCTGCAAAATGGGATCACTCACAGCCTCCCAGTGGGATTGTTGTGAGGGTAAGGTGAGATCCCACTCGGTGAGCACTTCACATGCACCTGTCACCTCATAAATGGGCAAGAATCATTGGCTCCCTCTTTCCTTTTGAATGTGGCCTTGGAATAGGGACACCAGGTTTAGTGATTCATGCCCATTTGGGTTTGTTTTCTTCTGTGTTAACTGTGGTTTACTTGGTTTGAAATGAGAACCAAAAGTGCTTTGATAAATTAATTGAGAAGCTGCCTGGTTTCCTGTACATCTTTCTCTCTCTTGTGCCTTCTTACTTTTCCTCAGACCCTCCCACCCATAGGTACAAAGGCAGAAGATCTGAAGCCCCTGGGTTTTCCTGCCCTGAATTTGCTGGTGTTTTGTCACAGCCCCACTGTGTCCCCACCTAACAGCTCAAACTCACAGATAAGCTGAACATCTTGGGCAGTGGTATGTCTTTCGGAGCAAGAGGAAGTGAGAGGTGGAGAGCCCCCACAGCCCCATTTCAGATGAGGAATCATGAGGGATGAAGGGTGGATTCGGTTCATTGCTGACAGGTTCTGGTCTACTAATTGTGAAGGCCTGTGTCACACTGCTGTCCCTACTCTGTGTCTGTCTATCCAGGTCTCTGACATCCTAGCTTGTCACACTGGCCTACAGGTGTTTATGGACAGGTCTGATTCGATTGGTTGGTACTTGGGCTCCAGAGATCGTTAGAGAGTTTGAGTCTTACCCTGCTTGGGATGAGTTTTCTAAAATGCTTTTTACCACCTTAAAGACTCAAGCAGCTTCCGTGGGAGCGCCCCTGCTTTGCCCTCCCTTCTTCGTTCCATGTTCTCACTGAAGACAACAGTATTGCAGCCCTCTGTGCCTCTGTGCCTCTCCACATGCTGTTCCCTGTGGCCGGTGGGCTCCTCGCCTTTCCCAACATGGATGGATTCCCATGCAGCCTTGCCTGTCCACCTCCTCCCCACACCCTGGGTCCTTGGAGTTCTCTGTTGCCTCTACTGTGGCATAGAGCAAACTAGACCTCTCTCCTGTGAACACCAGACCTGACGGTTGGTTGTCAGGTGAGCCAGCTGCAGTCCCTAGCTAGAGGCCCACAGGTAGCAGGTGCTCCAAAAGTGACTTCTGAATTGAATTGAATTCACTGAATTGAACTGAATTCACCCTTCCTTTGGGTGGCTACATGAAAATTATGCTTCTTTTCTCCTTACCCCTGCAGAATATAGGAAGCATGACTCTGGCAAAGAAGCCATCCCCCAGGTGTGGGGCAGCCAGCCCCATCCCTGCAGGGGTCTCCTGTTGCCCTGCAGGGGTGTTCTCTAATCTGGGTTTGCTTTACATATGTGAGCAATGCATGCTTCAGCCCATAAACAATAAATAATAAAGGATGTTTTATCATTTACAGGAAGGTCCCCCCAGCCCAGCAGAGATGGCACCAAAATAAAGATGGCAAGCTCTGGGGTGGTGATTCACTTAGGTTTTTGTTCATTTTTTTAAAAAAAATTTTTTTTTCTTTATTTATTCTTGAGAGAGAGACAGGGTGTGAGCAGGGGAGGAGCATAGAGAGAAGGAGACACAGAATCCGAAGCAGGCTCCAGGCTCTGAGCTGTCAGCACAGAGACGGATGTGGGGTTGAAACTCACGAACCACGAGATCATGACCTGAGCCGAAGTTGGGCGCTCAACCGACTGAGCCACCCAGGTGCCCCAGGTGTTTGTTCATTTTGATGGGCTTGAAGGAAAGGCATTATGCAAAAGTATAGGTAATGGTTTATGCATAGAATCTGTCCGACTGATTTCGGTACCTTCTAGTAAAGGGCCAGCAAAAACAAAAGCAGTGGAGAAGAGCCCAATCTTCCTTACTAAAAAATTCTAAATAATTGATGCAGCTCCTCTGGCCTTGGGGAGGTAGAGCTGAATTCTAACCTCATCCCTTGGGTGTGGACAGTGCTTAGTGTCCTGCTCCTGCAGAATAGAGTATGGAGGGAAGGGGAAGGGCTTGCACTTAATTTTACAGAGCAGAACTTGATCTAGGGTAAGTCTTGTGGAAAGCAGGCACCCCTTGGTAGGGTGACTTCACCACTGTGGTCTTCTTCTCTCCTCATAAAATGGCCCCAAAAGGCAGTGTTGCCACCCTGGGTGGTGTGAAAAGCTCTCCAGATGAGTTGGTTCACTCCCACTTGTACCCCTGCTTGACCTTGCTAAGCTTTTGTTTCCTCATCTCTAAAAATGAGGTTAATAAATGGGACCCCAAGGCATTAAGGGGATTTAAGGGGAATCTCTGCATAAAAGTGCTCCATAAACCCTCAAGAACCACACACCGGCGAGGGATTAGGGGGACTTTCACTTGCTTCTATTAAAAACACAGTATGCATTTAACACATACTCTTGGATTTGACAAAAGGAGGCAGGCTATGAGTTCTGGTTTCTAAAAAGAAGCCCCAGGGCTTGGACGGTAAGTAAGAGTCTCCAAAGTGGACACCGTCCTCTGAGAGGTAAGGTGGATCGTGCTACTGTACTGGCCTGTTCCCTGTAGACAGACTGGGTAAGCGAGGCTAGCCTGGGGGTGGGTCCCCGGATGGTGAGGGCTCAGTCTACATAGTAAGACAGCCAATCAGGGCATGCTGTTGGTGGGAGTGGAGTAGTGGAAGACATGTCCAAGCCTCAAAGATTCCGATGCCTCCATTTCAATCAATGTAGCCTCTCAAGTGTCCCCTTGTTCATGCACTCAATTACTGTAAGATTCTTTTGCCTGGTGATGTTTCCTGCCTGGGAAGTACTGATCTCTCTCTGGAAGATTCTCAGGACATAGAAAACACTCCAGCACAGATATCTCCATGAACCTTATTTTGTGATGCCATCTCAGTTCCCATGTTGCTAACGGTGGGAATTACGGAGCTATCAGTACCCCTGCACAGAGTATTATGGAGTTGGAGACTCCTGACACAGATCCTTAACTCCAGAGTTGTGACCCTTCTCTTAGTTGATATAATTAACCCAATTTTCGATGCCCTAAGGTAAAAAATGTACAACAAAATATGCCCCATGGAAAAAAGAGGTACTTCCTGCTGGGGTCTTACATTTAAACTAATTTTCAAAACTAATATATTCTTTTTACATGTTGTAAGAGGTCAACCTTTCTCCTTTCTCTCTACCCTTTGCTAACTGTGCAAGGACATTCACTCCATGCAGGAGATATGGTCACATGGTCTAGATCAGAAGTCAGACTTGAGGTTCTAATCAACTTGGCACCAATATGCCACTCTGGTGACTCTTCAACCGAAAAAGAGGGGCACCTGGGTGGCGCTGTCAGCTGAGCATCTGGTTCTTGATTTTGACTCAGGTCATGATCCCAGGGTCGTGGAATTGAGCATCGCGTCTGGCTCCATGATAAGGGGGGAGCCTGCTTAGGATTCTCTCTCTCTTCCTTTGCCCCTCTCCCTCACTTGTGCTTTCCCTCTCTAAAATAAAAGCATAAGAATTAAAATTAAAAAATTAAAAAGAGCAGATAATAACTCAAGGGCTTGAACCAAACTGTGAATTAAAAATTAAAAAAACAAGAGGCACCTGGGTAGCTCAGTTGGTTAAGCATCCAACTCTTGGTTTCAGCTCAGGTCATGACCTCATGGTTCATGAGTTCAAGTCTCACATCAGGCTCTGCACTGACAGTGTGGAGCCTGCTTGGGATTCTCTCTCTCTCTCTCTCTCTCTCTCTCTCTCTCTCTCCCTCTCTCACTCTCTCTCTCTCTCTGCCCCTCCCCACTCACTATCTCTGTCTCTCTCAAAATAAATAAAATAAAAATTAAAAAACAAATCACACTAGATATTGAAGCTTGAGACAGATTCATGAAGCAAAGTAGTTGTAATTGTTTAACTCCTAGAGAGTTACTTCAAACCCCCTTTCTTATTCTGCTATGCTCACTTTTCAGTATTGTTTTTCTATTAAAAAAAATCACATGAATATAAATTGAATTTAAAGATACTTTTTCTTCAAACAATTAAAATGCTCTTTAGAGAAAATACATGTTTTACTATATAGCAATTAAATAAAGCATAAGCATTATTGTCCTGTTTTGTTTTTTTTTTTGTTATTGACTCAGGAATACAAACACCTGGGGTGTTTTTGTTGTTGACAGTTGGTGGTGGATTGTTTGAATGAAATAACAAATTTGGGATTACTGAGATTTTTGGAGTTGGACAAACTTTGTTTTTCTTGACACAAAACTTGAAAACAGAGGGCTTTCCCAAGATTAACATCAAATCAGATATAACATTTCTTTTACTTGAATAAAATCAAAATGCTAACCACAAAAATGCAACAAGTTCTGCAGAGTGGAGATTTCACGATCAGAAATTCTGAACTAATCTCTCCCATTGGTTGAAAACGACTGAAGCAAGAGTGGTACCATGTGGGAGCTCACCAATGAGGAACACATGTTGGAGTAATGAGTAATGTCATACCCTATCTACACTTGACACACCAGTAATGAGTATATCTCACTGTCAATGAAGTTACTGATCCCAGGGCTTTCTAGTAAGACCTGAAACTATGTGCACTTTTTGTTAAAGCATCTGTTTGTCCTTTCATGTACCGCTTTGTGGGGGTGGGGGAGTGAGGGTGAGTGGAGAGCTATCCAGAAGGGAAACCATATGTGGCCCTGGAATGAACAGAGACCTGACTTCCCTGGGAGCCCACCACATCTCCCCCTCATTGTCTTCGTTCTCCAACCAGGAGAGCAAAGCTGATGTCAATCAACCAATATTTATCCAAGAACCTCTAAAAGTCAGGGCTTTTGGGTGAGAGAACTTTAAAGAGTAGTCTAAACAGGATGCAACTTTTCCATAATAGGACACAAGCATTTAGAGTGGCAGGTTGTGTGTGTGTGTGTGTGTGTGTGTGTGTGTGTGTGTTTTGAGACTGATTTATTATTTTATCCTTATCTAGAAAGTGCTGACTTAAAGGGTTGGGACAAGAATATATGGATAAAGTGGCACTGGGTGAGAGCTACTTAGTGTCTTCCTTGGCTTTTCTCTAGGCAACTGAAGAACCACTCTCTGAAGAAGACAGATTAGCAACATCTCCATATACTACGTGTATACACGCATGCATTCGTATGGTCATTTTTCACATATGAACGACAGCTCTAATTCTACATGGGTTAAGCCAGTGAAATGCCTCCTCCAGCTTCCTTGATTCTGGGATGGTCATTCTGTAAATGCAGGTTTTAAATGTAAATTCTCACCTCCTAGTATAGAGCTATCATCTTCAGAAGTTGTGGGAAAGGAGGACAGGACCAGACTGGCATTCTTGAAAAGCCTTAGGAGTGTTAGTAGACACCTGTTCAGAACAATCTTGAGGCTTGGTATTCCAGAGATGGCATTCAAAGTGAATCCATGAATACATTAAAAGTGAATTACTTCTCTCCAGAAAGTGAGATATGGTGGGAATAAGCAAACAATGGAGGAAAGATCTGGGTTGAATCCAAGCTACCCTACTTACCAGCAGTCACTACAAGTCACTTTTTACATCATGGCCTCTGCTCTTGAATTTGCAAAACATGAACAATATCTACATAAATGTACCAACCTTGATTTGGTTACAAGGCTCAAAGGAGTGATTATAGTAAACCAATGAGCACTTCATTTATGACTATGTAAAACAGACAATTAGATAAGTCCACTTTTTTGTCAGAGTCCTAAACTAGTAACTTACACATTTAAAGGGATCAGTTTTCTGATCCTTAGGGTCACCTCTTTCTCTGCATTTGAACTAGTGTTGAGTTTCTCAGGTTAACCTCTGCTCTGGTTTACCTTTCTCTTAATTTTAAAAGGCCAACAACACATTTATTGTACTTTCAAAACTGAATGATGCTTTCATTGGGGAAGCAACATGTGATGAAGTTCCTGCTTTAATGCAAAAGTTTAAAAAACCAAAACAAACAAGCCAATAAAAAAGTGGGGCAATGCTTAGTTGGCCACACCCACACCTCCATACAAAATTTTAGTCTGAGCTGCCTCAACAAAGGGCTAGCCTACTCTTCCAAATGCCGCACCTGCTGGTTACTAGCTGGTGTGGCCCCTGGGACAAAGGGCTCCACCTGGCAAAGTCCTGCATTCTCCACTCCACAGGGGATGCTGGTGCCTGTTTCACCAGGGCGAGGTCAGGACACGCTTACATCACTTGGACAGAATCCTGGCTCCTATTAGAGCTTCCATAGATGTCAACATCCCTTCTTGTCACGACTTTAGATTTTAAATTAAAAGCTGCATCCGTCCAGAGCAGCAAAGCGTATGTTTGTTTTTGAAGAAAATGAACGCTTGTGCTCTGGGAGCAAATATCATATCCGAACTTCACTTCAAAAGAAGCCACTGGGGACCAGTACTTTGGTTGGTGCTTACAATCTCAGCGGGGAAGGAAAGAGAGGAAGGGAAGGAAGGGATGGCCCTTGTTCCCTGGGGAGCCTTGTCTCTGTGGGCTGGTTGGCGCTGGGGCCACATAACTCAGGGCTGACATCAGCGCCTGCCTGGCTCCCCCCACCGGACACCCCCCAGAGGAAGCTTCTCATGAAGGTTCAGAGTCCCTGTTAATATTGCATCTGAACTGGTCTCCCCTGAGAGGTGGGCTCTGGTGGGATGGGACAGGATGGCCTGGGTGGCTATTCTGCCTTCCCCTAGAAACCTTTTTCAGTTCCAAGCACACCACAAGGGCACATTCCTTCCAGCCTCTCTCCTCAGCAACACCCAGCTCTAACCCCGCCCCATCAACCAGGCTCAAACCCCGAGAAAACAAACAAGGCTTTGATTCCTTTGTGAGAAAATCAAAGAGCTGCTGAAACTCACTTAAAGGAGAAAGAGACAGAGACAGAGACAGAGACAGAGAGAGAGTCCACTCTCTACCACATACTGTTTACTACTTTCAACAAACAGACCCAATCAGAAAGAAGAAATCTGGGTTTAGCTTTATGAACTGCCTGGAAATAATTTGGTAGCTCTTTTGGCTGTGGCTGCCCAGTGAATGAGCCACACTGAAATTAGCCCTTTAGAAAGAATCTTCTGAAATTAAAAAAGAAAAAAAAAATCCTTGCAACACTCTTACCCTGGAAAAAAGATGTCCTTGCCAAATTCAAATTTTTCTTGGCCAAAGTAACTATTAACAATTCAGCCCTTCGATGAGGTTATAAAGAAAATATTTCCCCTTGACTTCGGAGAAAACACCTTTCATGTGACCTCCAAATATGTTACTTATTTGAAAGGTACACAAACTTGTCTTTTTTTTTTTTTTTAAGTTACTCCCGAACCGTGCCACTTAAGGAATTCGCTGGCATCAGAAGCCAGCAAGGCGGTTACCCTTTTGGGAGAAGGGTGACAGGGTGGTGGTCCCAGGGGGGCTTCTGGTTGTGGGTTCTGTCGTGCTTACTGAGCTCTCACTTGTCACAAGGTGTGTTCACTGTGGACACTCCTCCAGCTGCACACCTGTGATGTCTGCACTCTTCTGAACATACACTGTACCTCAATGAAAAGTGTACTTCCCAAACAAAGCAGAAGAAAACACTCTCTCAGAAGACAGCACACGTACCTTTCCAGGCATGCACTGCCTGCAGAGATGCCCTTTCAGGAAACACTCAGCACACACAGCACAAGACCAGGTGGGCAATCGGACCCTCGGAAGGCAAATTCTACCCCTGAGCAGAACTGCTCTGAGGTTCCCATCAGGGGCTCCTTGAAAACTAGCCCGGCAGGTAAGCAGGCAGGTAGCAGGAGTCAGGTATAAGGTGAGGTCTGCTTTGAGAAGCTCAGGTCCCATTCAAATGGGTGGAGGGGGTGGAGTGTGTTGTTTTGAACTCCAGAGAAAACTTCATCCAAGATCACTGCCATCGGACACAGTGTCCTGTGAGGTTACAGTAGTTTTTATGTTTAAAAAGGAAAAAAAAGGCAAAGTGGGGACTTACCGATTTGGTCTTCGGGGATCAGCGACTCGATGGGGGGGTCCAGCTCTGAGCTCTGAGACAGATAGTTCTTCACCTGGGTCATGAACTGCCGGATGGTCTGCAGCATGTCCGTGCTGGACACGTGGCACTCCTTGTTCTCCTGCAGAAAGCTCACGTAGTCCTGCACCAGGCAGCCGAAATAGGTGCACTTGTCCCGGGACAGCTCGGCGATCCTCCTGACCATGCGCTTCTCGGGGGTCATGAAGGAGCTGAACACCCCACTCATCTTGCGCAGCTGGGACTTGACGAGCTTGGGCAGCACGAAGGAGCTGTTCCTCTTCTTTTTGGACTTGACAGGGGGGGCCATGGTCTCCTGGTCACTCTCCTCTTCGCAGTCTTCCAGGCTGCTGTTGGTGTCCGCCTCGTAGCCAAACAGGGGCATGCTGCGGTCGAACTCCAGCGAGTCGGAGGAGGAAGTGGAAATGCTCATGTCGCTCAGCCTCTGTCTGCCTCCATGCCACGGGGGCCGTGATTCAGGGCCGGCGGCCCTTGTGCAATCCTCCGGAGGCTCCGCAGGCGGGGCCCCACCTGGCCCGCCAGCTGTGCCCGGCCCTGGCTCCTCCGGCTCCCGCTCCTGGCCGGGACGAGGCCGGCCGCCGGTCAAGGTCTTTGCGCTGCCTTCTGCCTCTAGAAAAGAAGCCTGCTTCTTCAGCCGGGGTGGAGGGATGGGGGTTGGTTTCGTTCCAAGCAGAGCTACGTTCCCATGTTTGTTATGGTTGACTGTTTCTGGCATGCTCGCCTGGGTTTCAGTCCTGGACAGCTGAGGGCTTGTGTGGAGACTATTAATAGCGGGTGGCGGGGGCCTGGGTGGGGGGGACCGAGGCCTCTCGGTGCCATTCGCGTTGGGAGTCCTTGTGCAGGGCCGTTTCAGGCCTCCACTGAGGTCCTGGCTGTGCACTTTCAAGAAAAGAGGATTAATAAAACACAGGGCTCCGTTGGTCTGGCTGCACTCCAGCTCCGAAGGCGTCCTGGTTTTTATAGAATGCACTCCATTTATAAGGCAGAGCTGACGAGAGGCAGGACAAACACCGTCTGAGGAGAGAGGCCTATGGGGAGGTGGAGGGTTTGGGGGTTTGTTGTCAGCTGGAGAGCTCCAAAAATCTGAAAGTCATTATCAGTGAACACAAGAATGTAAATACAGTACTCTTGGGCCATTCCTTCACAAATTAAAAAAAGCACACTTGCATGACAACACATGTCTTTCAAGGGGGAGGTGCCACACTTGAGTGTTTTTTTTTTCTTTTTCTTTTTTGCTTGGACTGCATTCCCTTTACTGGAAAGGGTGGAAATGCTGCCAGGCCCAGCTGTGGGCTCACAGGAAGGCTCAAGGGGCTTTTCACCTTCAAAGCCCTTGAGAAATGGCTTGGCCAACATACAGAGCCAGCCCAGCCTTTGCACAGGTAAGGAAAGAAAGCATTGGAATTGTTACAGTGTAAGCCTGGAAAGGACCACGGGGCTCCCGGACACGCTTAACAAAAACTGAGTCTCCTCGCAAAGCAAGCCACCCTTCCCAATCTACTTCGCCTGGAGGTACCCTCCGTGGAGGACCTGGCAGTTCCCCTTTAATGGGCAGGACCAGCAGCTGGGCCTGGGGGATGTTACACAATCTGCTTAGGGTTTTACACGTTCAGCATTAAAACCCCAAACAGAGGAAAAATACACTCATGGAACCCATCAGCAGAAAAAAAAGGACAGCAGGCCGATGCAAATGCTAAGTGCAAGTTCAACCGTTTATCTTAGCGGTTAGCTGCCCGTACTCTGCAAATCCTAGCCCTTCTCACCGTGGCTTACACACCCAACACTCTTTGGCACAGCGCACATGGCTTACTGCATCTGACTGTATGGCCCATGTCACCTACACACGGGGCTCAGTTTTCCGCACGAATCCAGGGAGGCAGTGGTGGTGATAAATGTTATCTGCTGCTAATTTCCATTTGGAACAGGTTTATTCTCTCTCTATAGCTCTGCCCTGTGGTGTTTGCCTAAAATGTATTTTTTTTCCCTATGGGCCCAGAATGGCTGATCATGGCGGACAGCGAGGAGGCTGACATTGGGAGCCCTTGCCCTGCCCTCTCTGTTATAAATATGCTTGATATTGTGGCCCAGTGACCTGCCCTTCCTCTCCTATTTGCTCTGTGTCGTCCAGCGCAAGAGCCAATGGTCACCTGTGGCTAGTGAGCCAACGCGACAGAGGGCTTCAATTTTAAATCACGTCAGTCCATTCAAGTTTAAAAACAGACATGCAATTCAATCACTGGAAAACTGTTCAATCGTTTTGGAACTTGGGTATGTGAATGCAGTTTCTCAACTATAAATTTAATCAGTTCTAAATACAGATTGTGTGTTTCTGATGAAATTTTAATGCCCCAAAAGAGATAAGGATAACACAGGCTGGATTCAAACATTTAGTATGAAAAAAAGGAATGCAAAATATCTCATTAATACTTGTAAAATATATTGATTCTATGTTGAAGTAACATTTCATATATATTACATTAAAATAAATCATAAAAATTAATTTTCACCTGTGTCTTTTTCATTGTCTTTAACAGAGCTACTAGAAAATTTTAAATTACTCATTGGCTCACCTTATATGCACTTCTATTGCCCAGTTTGGGTCTTGGTGGAATGGTTTCCACCACCTTTGGGTCCTTCTTAGGCTTCTACTGACACCACCAGTAGACTTTATAAGGCATAGTACACTTAGCTTCCACATGGACTATAAACCTGGGTAGTGGGGGAGGGCAGCTATGGACATTATTAACCTTTGACCCCTCAGTGTGGAGCCTGGCCTGCCACATAGCAGATCCTCCAGAAACATTTGTTGGAAGAACAAATAAATGAGGCACAGAGTTTTACAAAGTGCTGTCTCTTCCCAAAATGAATAATGTATACATTGGCCGTTACGAATTGAGTATATATTAATTGGACATCATTTGCTTCTATGGTCAGTGGCCATGGAACAAGGTGTTCTTAAATTTGTCTGTGCAGGAAGCTGACCAGGATACTTCAGTCCTTCAGGCCTGCCACAGAGTATACACTGCACACTGACCACAGCACCAGGAGTTAAGTGGGTGGAAGTCACCAGCGAAAACTGACACCTGGTACAGGTCTTCAAGAGGCTTACAGTCTAGCTGGTTATATTAACTGAAATTCGGGAAAAGTTTTAAACTCTCTCCAAAAGGTGTGTGAAACACCATTGCAAGAGATGGCGTAACTTTTCAGAAGGGACACATCAGACAGGCCTCAGACACATGTAGCAATTCTTTCAAAAGAATCTAAGTTTGAGAAGGGAATCTGAATCTCCCTCCAGGCTCCTCATAGGCTCCAGGAGTCCCAGGAGTTGCATTTCGGAATCTCAAATTTCCATTCAAATATTATGGCCTGGTTGTCAATCTTTTGGAAGACTGAAGCCCTAAAATCTTAAGAGAATTTCCCCTCCCAATCTAGGGGGGAAACTTTTTTTTTTTTTTGGCAAAAGTTAAACCCACACAAATTCCTCATGGCAATGGGACGAGGAAGTGAAACTGGGTGAACTGTACATCCTGATCCATCATCAACCACTGTCCAGAAGCACGGTATTGTGTTCAGGGGCATTGGCAAAGGGGCAGGAGAGGGAAGCAAATGTCCAGCTGGCCAGGGCAAGGATGCATGGCAGGATAAGGGACATGGCCCAGAACACCAGGACCAAAATTGAACAAGAGAGGAAGTGAGACAGATGTTAGTCTAGATGTCTGCACGGTCAAATTCCTCAAAGCACAGACGTGCCGTCAATGCCCGTGTGTTTCTCCGGAACAAAACTCATGCACGTGAGATGTACTGTGCTATTTCCTTTTCTGTCAAGCACAGCCTTTCCCCATCAAGATGCCACAGAAAGGAAAGACATGACCCATTAGAGAAGTTTATGTTCCATTAGGACCGGGACACTTAGGGTAGCTGAAACTCATTGATGGGAGCTGCTGGGGAGGTGTGGGGGTTACCCAGATAAACTGAGCGCTCCCCTCTGAGAGTCAGTAAAATGTCTGACTTAGAAAAAAGAATCTCAGCAGGTGTGATTCAGGGCCAAGTTTTGCCATGGAGATAGGGATTATTTTTCAACAATGTATCATCAGCCAGCCTAACACTGACTCTGTTCCATAGATTCATTCCAAGAGAGACCTGGGCAGGGGGACCCACTTACTTAGTCCCAGTTGGGCTAGTTCTTCAAGTTGAGCCTCCGTCTTGGCTGTTGAAATGGCATAAGGCAACTTCAAGGTGAACGGCAAAACGTCCCTGGTTTTTCAAAAAGAGAGTATTTGTAATTACATGTCTGCTTTCTATATCTAGCATGTCCATCCTAGAGATGTTTTGGCTTAGACTGAAACGTCCTAAGTAGACGCTACATCATACCTCATACCTAACCAGAACTTGTCTTTACTGGTGACAGGACTGCAAGATGACTATTCTTTCCTGTAGTAACACAGTCAGGACAGGCTGAGAGATAAGGCTGCCTGGCTTCAGTATCTGTAGTGAGGACCAAATTTCCTTCCTGGGTGGCTGAAATGTATCTAGTGTTAATATCAGAATCACTACACTGGTGGATCTTACATACATACATGTAAAACATTATACACTAACTTGTTACATGTTCTGAAAACTGGGCCCCAATTCATTGGGCAGGAATGTGTCATCCTAAACCATGATTTATTATTCCAAGTCCTTACACAGGGCAGGTTTTCAACCACCATCTGTTGGTTTTACTTTGACATTTTCTTTTTTTTTTTTTTAATTTTTTTTAAACGTTTATTTATTTTTGAGACAGAGAGAGACAGAGCATGAACAGGGGAGGGGCAGAGAGAGAGGGAGACACAGAATCTGAAACAGGCTCCAGGCTCTGAGCGGTCAGCACAGAGCCTGACGCGGGGCTCGAACTCACTGACCGTGAGATCATGACCTGAGCCGAAGTCGGACGCTCAACCGACCGAGCCACCCAGGCGCCCCTACTTTGACATTTTCTAGCTAGAGTCCATGCAACCTGCTTTCTGTGCTGAAGACAAAACTTCCTCTTGTGTTTTAAGGTAGTGCTTCCCTATCTGTAACGTGCACATGTGAATCCCTTGGAGTCTCATTTGACTGCACACTCTGATTCAGGAGGTCTGGGTGAGGCCAGAAGTTCGGCTTTTCCGCCATGCTCCCAGGCGATGTTGCTGCTGCTGCCCCTGCACCAAGCGCTGAGTAGGGAAGCAAATCTAAAGGACTTCATGGAACAACCCTGCCCTCAAGCAGCACGGCACCGTGTGTAGACCAGCAAACACACGCATCCAACATCACAGACTAACAGGCCCAACAGGAAGGAGCTGAAAGAACTTTCCAGGCCCTGGGAGAGGGTCTGGCATGCATGAAGAATAGCAAGGAGGCCATGATGCCTAGGGTGGAGTAAGTGAGGGACAAAACCTAGAGCTTCTGCCTGTATTTTGTCTACTCAAGATGTTGTGAAAATCTCCATTGAAGAGAATAACTATCTCAAACAACTAGTTGTTTACCATAAGATTAGGCAACATTCTAACTGAATCAGATTAAATCTGGATGACTTGAGAATTTTGGAAACCCCTGAAGCTGTTGACAATGAATAACAAATTAGTAAGGTCAATGAAAAGAGCAAAATTTGAATAGAATGTGATTCTTGGCATGGGCTGTAATATACTGCTCACATAAATACTAGTAATTGGCAGTCAGGATGCTACTCTTTCCCGAGGTGTCAAGGATGGGTCACCCCCTGCTTCCAAGGACCCTATCGTCTGCCTCCAAATGTTGCTAGTACCTTCTTCTACTTGTTCACTTGCATCTGTCGTGGATGAAGCAGGCGGAGCCTCAGGGGATGGCAGTGTTTGTTATAGCTGCTGCCTGACCCCGGAGAGGTGATGACTCAGATTATAATCTTAAATGAAGATTAATGGGAAGCAGAACTTTGTAATGTCAAAGCAGCATATAAATATATGTTTCTACGGCTATACAAACTTATTAAAATCTTCTTTCTTTAGACAATTTGGGGAAAGACACATATGACAAAACCAACCTATGTTTACCTTAAGCATTTCACCTTACCCAAACCAGTACCTGGAGCCTAAACATCACATAGCTGGTTTTGGTTTTTCTTAATGGCATCTATGACAGGAAGCCACACCTGTCATTGCCTAATGGGTAGTCTTAGACTTTGATCTCCTGGAAAATTAGAGCCCTCTTCCACTGCACTAGCTAAGGGTATAACATAGCATCTCACCACCATCCCCCCTCCCCACAGGGTCACTTCCCTCTCATTAAGGAAAGGAACCCTAATTCTAAAACTTGTATAACAGAGAAAATACAGCCATCTTAGGTATAAATGTTTCACCCAAGAGTTTTAGTACACACGTAATCTACTTTTGACCCTTGCTCTATATGTTGTATTTCTAAACGGCAGGAGACTAACTTTATTGAGCACCTCCAGTGCACCAAGCTCTGTAACTCATGTGGGACCCACACAGGCCGTTGGAAGAAGCTCTGATATCCCCCATTCCATGGATCAGGAGCACAGGAGAGCACAGAGGGGGAGGTCCCTGCACCCACTCACAGAGCTAATGTGGAATTAAGCAACCCGGCTGCACTGGATCCCAAAGTCTGTGGAGCTGTGCCATACAGTGGCAAAATATGGGCTCTAGCATCAAGGCAGGCCTGGGTTCAAATCCAATATTTGCTACATATTTATTGAATGACTGATTGTAGACAACTATCTCACTCTCTGAGCCATGGTGTCTTCATGATCCTAATTTCAGGGTTGCCATGAGGATTAGAAATAATGTATATATGGTCCCTAGCACAGATATAGAAAGCCCCTGAAATTATAATCGTACTTAATAAGTAATAATTAATAATTATTATTTCCTCTAGCCCTTTGCTACTCAAAATGCACCAGCAGCATTGGTCTCACCACCTAGAGACAGTTGGAAACACAGACCATCCGATGCTGCCCCAGACCCCCCAAATCAGAGTCTGCATTCTAACAAGATTCCAGGTGATTCCAGTGTGCATGAAAGTTTACAAGGAAGTGCTCTCCATGACACTGATTATGACAAACTGACAGGGAGCTACTAGACATTGGTGACCAAGGTTTGCTCTCATTTATATCCGCAGCTCTAGTCTTCAGTGTGTCCCTCTGATGTGGCAAACCACATGCTGATTGATTCATGAATTCTCTAGTCTAGTTCACCTGTGCAGATGCATTCTGGGTGAATACCAGGGCTGACAATCCAACCACTTTCTCTACATGAATATACTCATGTACTAATAACCAACTAGAACATTTCAAAAACATTTGGTTAAGACTGGGTCAAATCAATTACTGATTACTAGGAACATTGACTTGGGTAAAACGAGTAACATAGAACATTAAAAGAGAAACAGAAACACCAAGAACCTTTGCATTTTGAGGGAAAAAAATAGAGAAATGAATCTCAGGTCACCCTGATCATAAAATGTCAATGTTGGGATTTTTCCATAAGCACCTTATATCGGTATCATGCTTTGTAGATTAAAGAAGGTTTTCATGTGCTTTATCTCCTTCAACCATCAAACAGCCCTGGACAGCAGGTACTCCAGCCTATTATGAACACTGAGAGGAGAGATGGTATCTTTTGTGTGCTGATGCCAAATACTGTTTTATAGGTGTAATGATCTTTCACGACAGGAAAATCAACAAGCTAACTATGAAGAGTAAGCATTGGCCAACTTCACCTCTGACTAACATGTTAGTGTTGAAATTCACTTTCGGGAACTAGATGGCCTCAAACCAGTTCAGGTGTGGGTCCCTGGGGAAGGTGGGGACATCTGCACCGTCCTCTTCTTTTCTTTGGGCAGCAGATCTCCATCCTTGCACAGGCCAAGGGCTGTTGGTGGTGTCCCCTCATAGAGCTGTGTCCAATTCTAGATGAAATCCCCTGGTTTCTTCCTCCTGGTAATCAACCCCCTGAAGTGCTTCCCCATCTCAGGCCATTAATTATGTGGCATTGCCAACCTGGTGACTTCTAGGGGTCAATAGCTCAGTGCCTTCCCCCGGGAGGGTCTAGTCCAACAGGTACAATAAATGTCTCACATGAGAAATAACTTTACCCTTAAATTAACATAAAGGAAATGAACCCCAAATAAGCCTCTCAGTCTCAAAGTATGATGGCTGTAAGACATGATCTTTGGAAACAACCTAGTAATGCATGCCTGTCTGTGTTCTATTGGCTGCAACAGACATACAGAGAAGGCATAGAGGCCAACTGAGCTCCACTGCCTACATGGGGGCAGTGTCAATCTCTGCAGATGAAGAGTATGGATTCTTAATCACCAAAAGAATACTCAATTTGAGGGCACCTGGCTGGCTCAGTCAGTTAAGCGTCGGACTCTTGATTTCAGCTCAGGTCATGATCTCACAGTTCGTAAGTGTCCATGCTGACAGCAAAGAGCCTGCTTAGGATTCTCTCTCTCCCCCTCTCTCTGCCCCTCCCCCATTCATGTGTGCATGCATATACCCTCTCTCAAAATTAAATAAATAACCATTAAAAAAAAAGAATAGTCAGTTTGAAAAATTATTATGGCTAGGAAGAAAAAAGAGAGAAAGACTTTAACAACTCACATGCTCCCCACACTTATTAACATGATGATTTTTGGCTTAACTACTTGTAGTCTAACACAGTTGCTTTAGTTATGAAAAGGACATGAGAACCAAATGGGCCTGTAGGACAGTGATGCAAGGTTTATGGGCTGGTTTAAGGCTCCCGTATTTCTAGAATGAACTACATCCTTTGAGGATTTTCAGAAACAGTATCAGGGACATTTATTTATTTTTATTTTTTTCAGAGAGAGAGAGAGAGAGAGAGAGAAGAGGGCACAAGTGAGTGGAGACAGACAGAAAGAATCCCATGAGGGGCAGAGTCGGGGGGGGGGGAGGGAGAGAAAGACAGAGAGAAGCAGGGCTCACCTGATGGGGGGCTCGTGCTCACCTAATGCAGGACTGGAACTCATGAACTGTGAGCTCATGACCTGAGCCAAAGATGCTTAACTGACTGAACCACCCAGGCACCACACATTATCAGGGACCAGGTTTGTACCATGGGTCCCTTTCTGTGTGTGCATGTTTGCATGTATGTACATGTATGTGTATGTGTGTTTGTTCCCCTGCTTGCTGGGTCGAGGTGAAACGAACCATAGGGACAGTTTAAAGACACAGACATATTAATTTGGAGGGACTCGCGTAGTTATTTTGATCAGTAACCAATCCTTCCAGGGACATCTAGTCAGCGGCAAGCCTCCCAGACCCCTCCACCCTGCTTTAATCTAGAAACCCCAGGGCTGTTTATATGGTACACACCAAGCAGGCACTCGAACTCCTAAGAGGAAAAGAGGCCTTACCTGCTGATGCAGTAGAAAGCAATGAGCCGGAATAAATCTGCAAAACTGATTCCTGAGCCTTCCAGGGAAAAGGCTGGAAAAGAGAGAATTTGGAAACCAGCTGAGTGTCCTAGAGCACTGTTCTGGGAAAGGAAAGGCCCTCTGGTGTTATCTGCTGCGTGCATAGGACCATCTCTGAGCTCTCAAACCAACTACCGTGTGGCTTATCAGATCCAGCTGTGAGGAGGATGTGTGTCAGCCAGAAACAGGCCAGTAGAGTCCACGGCCTAGAAGTTCAGCCCCTGACTCACTGGGAGCACGTGCTCCAGTGCTTGGTAAACAGACCGGCGCAGGCTCAAAGTTACAACTATCTTTTTTCTTTTTTAAATTCAAACACAAAGTTGGTCAGGGGGCAGGGGCCAGTGAGGCTGGAGGGAGAGGCCATTGGCACACAACACAGCTTGGTAAACACCCAAGCCCCCACCACCCTTGACCTTCCTAGGTTGGCCCTCCTGGGACACACTCCTCTTTGCCAAAACAGGCCACCTTTGGTTAAGACACAAGGCAGCTTGGAGGAAAACAGAAGGTTCCAGTAAATTAGTTTTTAAATTCAATGTGAAAGTTTCAAAAACTCACTTACTTAGAATGCCCCCACCCACTACCACTGTCACCACCAAGGGCACAAGCCTCCTAGGGAAGATGTTCTGGCAAGATGGTGTACCATATTGCACATCTTCCAAATGGCAGGGCAGTGAGTGGATAACTTCAAATACTTGTGTATTTGCCAACCACTCCTCATGCCAGGCTGGCTGAAATGCCATTCAGACAGTCTTTCAAAAATATTCCAAACATCCTCAGCTTTGTGAAGATTTCCTCATTTCCTCAATCAGATGAGTTTTTCTCCCAATTGCCACACTTCATGTCCTCATTTATGTTGCTTGCTATTTGCTTATGTTGTATTATTTTGATTGTTTAGTATTTCTATAGCACCCCCAAAATATACCTATGCCTCTACACACATACCATGACATAGACAGAAACAAAAAAATACACACGTGCACCACAATTTAGCAAGTTAAGTAGGAAGAAACCGATTTGGGGTAGGTTAACTTGTCTGAGCCTTGGTTTTCTCCTCTGTACAGTGGACAATAATAGTACTTTCCCTGTCTCCCCAAAGGGTAGGAGTGGAAAGGGAAATTTAAAAAAATGGAGTAATTCATGTGAAAGCAGTCTATACAAATATGAGCTGGTATTTATTATTAAACCATATTGTCCAGATGTTATGACAAAATATCTATGTTTTCAGAGCAAGTCCTTCCTTTCTCAATCTACCTCCGTTCATAGAGAAGCAAGGCCCTGGCCAGGAAGGGGCCATCATGGTGAGACCAAGACCTGTGGTAATTAGTTACAGTCAGGTTAATGCTTTGCTCAGACCAGCTCTTTCAACCACTTTAAGTCCCCCAGATAGGAATAGGGAATTGATCTGAGTCTTGACACAATAGAGAAGAAAAATCTTCAGCCAGGAGGAATCTAAGATGAACACCCAGAAAGCAGGAAAGTACAAACATTAACTGTACTTATTGTAGGGGAGCAAAGAAGGGGCTTCCAGGCTAACTTATCATGCTTCACTTTGGATATTAGAAGGGATTTAAAAACCAGTTAGATCTGGGGCGCCTGAGTGGCTCAGTTGGTTAAGCGTTTGACCCTTGGTTTCTGCTTAGGTCATGATTTCACGGTTCATGAGTTTGAGCCCTGTATTGGGATGTGTGCTGACAGTGCAGAGCCTACTTGGAATTCTCTCTCTCTCTGCCCCTATCTTGCTTGCACACACATACTCTCTCTCTCTCTCTTTCAAAATAAATAAACTTAAAAAAAAATTAAAGGGCCCCTGGGTGGCTCAGTTGGTTAAGTGTCTGACTTTGGCTCCGGTCATGATCTCCCAGTTTGTGGGTTTGAGCCCCACGTCAGGCTCTGTGCTGACAGCTTAGAGCCTGGAGCCTGCTTCAGATTCTGTGTCTCCCTCTCTTTCTGCCGCTCCCCTGCTCACGCTTTGTCTCTCTCTCAAAAAAAAATTAATAAACATTAAACAAGATTTTTTTAAATTAAAAAAAAAACAGATCTATCACTTGTTGGCAAGCTGACTTTCAAAAGCCACCTCAGCATGGCCTTTCTTTACTTAATATTTAATCGTCTTTAAAATGGAGGGCTTGAAATCTATCTTGTGATTACCTCCTAATGCAAATAAACTGGTATGAACTATGCACAGGTCACTGACTGTGGAAGTCTTTCCTGGCATCAGTGCCCTTGTGAAGCCTGGAGGAAAGACATTACCAGGTCCAGGTTTACAGAAGAACCTGAGGTTGACCACAAAGAGGCTGACAGGTTTCACTTCTGCTAGAAATGTGTCCTCTAGACTTCCATTAAGGCCATTTGGCTCAGTGAGACTATGAACTCCAGGTTGAGTATAATCCCTTATTTGCCCTTAAAATGACCTCAGTACCTTTGGTTTTTCAAATGCAGAGACTGAGGCTTGCTTAGGTGTAAATCAAGAAGCAAGCAAAAATCCTAGTCTCAGTCTTAACGTTTATTTATTTTTGAGAGAGAGACAGAGAATGAGTGAGAGAGGGGCAGAGAGAGAGACACACACACAGAATCTGATGCAGGCTTCAGAGCCTGAGCTGACAGCACAGAGCCTGAAGCAGGGCTTGAACCCATGAGCCGTGAGATCATGACCTGAGCCGAAGTCAGGAGACTTAACCAACTTAGCCACCTAGGCACCACCACCCCGTCACCCCCAAACCAGTTTCAGTCTAACTATTGAGAGAGTCAACATGCTTCCAAACTTATTTCTCCTGGCCTTCACTCCTCAACTTGCTAACCTGTGATTTCGATGAAACCTTCCCCTTTGGAGCACAGATTCACTATGGATCCTTCCTTGGAAGTTGGCAATACATCAGCATTGTGTGTTCCCTTTTATATTTAAAATGTGTCCAGGGGCGCCTGGGTGGCTCAGTTGGTTAAGTGTCTGACTTCAGCTCAGGTCATGATCTCAGTTTATGGGTTCAAGCCCTGTGTCAGGCTCTGTGCTGACGGTGTGAAGCCTGCTTGGAATTCTCTCTCTCTCCCTCTGTCTCTCTGCCACTACCCACCCCCTCCCGACTTGTGCTTTCTCTCTTTCTCAGGATTAAATAAATAAATAAATAAATAAATAAATAAAGTGAAACGTGTCTTCCCAAGACTTCACATTTTCAATGATTGCAGAATAGCAAAAAGAAAACCAATTCTATTGAACACCACTCTCCCTTCAAAACTTCTGCCAGTTGATTTTTTCAGAGGGCTGGATTCTGCCTCTGATTAGCTGCATTTCATAGATGACTGAACAGTGATCGTCTGGAGGGAACACGTCCACTCAAGGATTATTCACAAGATGTGCAGACACGTGCTGTAGCATGAGAACCCATAAAAAGGCCGAATCGCTGCAGCCTGTCCTACAGGTTAATCATCAGCAAACCTAGGAATCAAATCCATGCTCTACTTAACTGGAAGGGGGGCAAGAAAGACAACCTGCCATATGCCAACCAGTAGGCTGCATAATTTGTACATAGGTTGTTTAATTAAACTGTTAATAGCTCTCTGATGTTATGATCACCCCAATATACTGATAAGAAAACCAAGGCTCCTAAGGTAGGCTACCTGCCCAGGCATCGAGTGAGTAAGTAACAGCAACAGGATGCAGACTCATGTCTATCTGTCTCAAAGGGTAATCTCCTTCCACTTGCACTTGTTGGGGAGACCCGAGGCCCTCCCATCAACCAGGACTTAGCCATCAGGTGACTACTCACTGTATGTGCTTTCCTTTATGGCAAATTCCTTGAGTGGGGCTCCAAATTCACAGGGCAGGCGAAGTGAGAGGACTTTCTTCTGCATTTTGGTAGATTTACGAACCAGGAAGATCTAACAGAGGGAAAAGAAATTCAAGCTTAGGAAATATCTGGAAGGTCAGAACCTGGACATATGATTTCCTGCACACCTAATGTCCATGACTAGAATGCCCTTCATAATGAACATGTCCTGCAAGATTCAACCCAGAACGCTCTACTGACAGCAAAAGGGACTATCAAAGAGCATGCCCCAGATGACTTCCTTTGATAACTGGCTTCAAAAGAATCCTACTTTCCCTTTGACAGAACCTTCTCCATGAGGCTATGGGCCCCCTTGGTCTACAGAAGCATTTTCAGTTTGGTAATTGTTTTATAGCGCATGTTAAGTGTTCTCTAGCCCGTGTCTTATTTGGGCATCATGGTTGATGACACCCAGATTCTAAACACAGGTAACATGACTAAACCACAGGTGGTGAACTGGGAGTTCACTGACTAATTTGGCTCGTGGGTGTGTTTGTGATAGAAAATTAAATTTGTTTCTAAGAGTGAAAAAGCAGTTTTGGTTGTTTTTCACATTAAAACCAGAATTTCTAGCTTCTCTTGGAAAACAGGATGATATGGCAAGGCCAGGTATGGTGACAATTGCCGGAGATTAAAACGGCTGCCCCATTAGGGAGCAGGAAGGTGTGCTCGAGCGTCACTACAGCCAACACTGGAGCTGCAGGCCTGTTTACTCCTGACTCACCCCATTTTGTGACAATCTCGCTCCCGGTTCTAATACTGCCTTCGGATGCATGCTTTATTTTATTCATTTATTTTTAAATAATTTATTGTCAAATTGGCTAACATACAATGTGTACAGTGTGCTCTTGGTTTTGGTGGTAGATTCCTGTGATTCATCACTTACATACAACACCCAGTGCTCATCCCAACAAGTGTCCTCCTCAATGCCCGTCATCCATTTCCACCCCCCCCCCCATCAACCCTCAGTTTGTGTTCTGTATTCAAGAGTCTTTTATGGTTTGCCTCCCTCCCTCTCTGTAACTATTTTTTCCCCTTTCCTCCCCCCCATGGTTTTCTGTTAAGTTTTTCAAGTTCCATATATGAGTGAAAACATGATATCTGACTTATTTCACTTAGCACAATACCCGCCAGTTCCATCCACGTTGCTGTAAATGGCATGATTTCATTCTTTCTGATTGCCAAGTAGTATTCTATTGTGTATATAAACCACATCTTCTTTATCCATTCATCAGTTGATGGACATTTAGGCTCTTTCCATAATTTGGCTATTGTTGAAAGTACTGCTATAAACATTGGAGTACAAGTGCCCCTATGCATCAGCACTCCTGTATCCCTTGGGTAAATTCCTAGCAGTGCTATTGCTGGGTCATAGGGTAGTCCTATTTTTAATTTTTTGAAGCACCTCCACACTGTTTTCCAGAGTGGCTGGAAAACACTCTGTTTTCCAGTTAGCATTCCCACCAACAGTTTCAGATGCGTGCTTTAAACCAGCCCAAATCCCAGTGCTGATCTCGGGCCACCATCTTGGCTTCCAACACTGCAGAGGCAAGTACACCATGTACTTCTATGCACTGCACAACTCCAGGGGGCATAGATTACCTAGGCTACAAATCAAATAGTGCTCCCTGGAGCATGCAGTGGGGCAGCCGGCTGAGTTCTGGTTCCCTTCTGTAGTACACAGTCCTTCTCCAAGGATTCTATCCTGTCTTACTTCTTTAGCCACTTCTTCCTCTGCATTTGGACACCATGGTCTCTGCTCCCTGACTACTACTATTATTATTATTATTATTATTATTATTATTATTATTATTATTTAACCTTATCTTCGCTTCCTTCTGTATATCTAGTCAATAGCTCCTAAGAAACTTTATCTGGGTGGGGGGTGGGGGGTGGGGGTTGAGAGGGTGGCTATGGGGATTGGGCGTCTTTTAAGGAGGGAGTTGGGAAGACCTTTGAGTTCTCTCTGGTCCCCCAGCACCCATGGGGAGGCAGTCATAGAATAGAATACATGTAATAGTCACTTTTGGGAGTCAATGTTTCTGGGACACCCTAAAACTGAAACAGATATTTCCTAAACATTAGGGGGTTTAAAAAAAAGCCCAAAGCATGGCTGGGAGGGCGCTGATCATTGGTGGAATCGAAATATTATTCCCTCGTGCAGCTGGGAATCTCCTTGAGCCTTGGGGTTCAGGGAGAGTACAACCTTATTTCCTGAATGTCTGCAGCTTTAGAGCAGGGGTTGGTAAAGTCGGCCTGTAGACCCAATCTATCCTGGGCCACCTGTTTTTGTAGATAAAGTTTTATTGAAACAAAATCCCAGTCATTCATTTATATGCTGTCGATGGGTGTGTCTGCACTACAAGGCAGAGGTTGTGAGAGATTGTGAGAGGTTGTGACAGACAGTATGGCCCACAAAGCCAAAAATATTTATACTCTGGCCCTTTACAGAAACTTTGCTAATTTCTATCATAGGAATAAGGGTGGCAGCATCCCAAGGACCCATGCCTCCATGGACAGACTTTCAAATGTCCTTTCCTCTCACACCTGCTTTTCCTTCTCTTCAGCATTCTTGCTCCTGGTGCACTGTGGCCTCTCCTGATCCGTGTTTCTCCTGTCCTCAGCCTGTCATCAGCCTGCCCCATCTCATCAGGCAGGTCCTGTCTAGGGATCAAGTAGGTGGACAGATAGAACATCCTGCCTGACTTGTTCCCCACAAGGTCTCAGCAGGAATGGACGTGCCCAACACTGGGAGGGAAGCTGGGCAGAGTAGGGAATTGTTGCCTAACAACAGGGCAACCTCCCTCTCCAGAATTTCTGTGCAGAAATGCAGGAGCAGACAACTCAACCTCCAAAAGAGAGGGCCCCACAGACGTAGGTCTGATCATACAGACCCAGATTACAGGCAACAACCTGGTGTGCTGGCCAAGGAATTTTCCACAAAGATGATCAACTATTGCGCCTAGTCACCCTGAGCATGTTCCAACAGTCCTGTCTGTTTCTGTCTGTTGAAACAAAGACTCACTTAGAGGTCAAAAAATGGTAACAGACAGGCTCTTGCTGATAGGAAACTCAAAAGTTTGTTTTTGTGCTCAATTGCTACAATATTGTCAACCAGCTACCATGGAGTTTCTTTTTCTTGCTTCTCCATATATTTCTTAGTTTCTATCTCTTGTCCTGAGTTGTTCCAAGTCTTACTTTATCTGTGACTTATTGTATTTGCCCTTTTTTGGGAAGTAGACATTGTACACAGGTGACCTCCAATATAATCTCTGTGATGGTGGAAACATCCTATATTCTGCACCATCCTATATGGTAGCCTCCAGCCATCTGTGGCTATGAGCACTTAAAATGTGGCTAGTGCAACTGAGCAACTGAGTTTTTAAATTTAATTTTATTTTATTAATGTAAAGTTAAACGGCCACACAGGGCAAGTGGCAACCACATTGAACAGCACCAGATACATCAATCACCAAGTGACATTTTGGGGGGAACCACTATAGAGTCATGGAGTGGTCTTGATTAAGAGATTGGTATTGGGTAGGAAGTAGCAGAAGAAACATAATTGGAAAGTGAGCCCCATGAGAAGCCACTGAGGAAGCCCAAAGAGAAAGAGAATTACACATCAGCAGCCAGAGTAGGCAAGTCTATGGACACAGAACTTTTGAACTTTGGGTCCCAAGTTGGATGGCTAGGTCCTGGCAGTGTTCCCAGGCTCAGAATGAAAACAGCAGGGGCAACTGAAGACCCTATAACCAGGCTCATTCTCAGTGTTGAGGCCCAAGAAGTCAGCCCAGATGCCCTCTTATCCTGCTGAGTCCTAGACCTCCCTGGGTAACTGAGCTGATGAAGACAGAAAGACAAACCATGAAGGGGCTCTTTTCCTTGGAGCTGCCTCCATACTTTCCACAATCTCCTTGCATTGCAACCCAGGTATGCACCAGACACCATGCTCCATAAAGCCTGGGAAATAACTTTCTGGAACTCCAAGTCTTTCTCTTTAAGAAAGCAGCAGCCCTACTTGTCTCAAACTGTTTCCTTGAGATTCTGAGTCTTACCCCTGGAGGTTGGGACCGAAGGACTTCGGCTGCCCCCTCCTCACTCAGACTCAGCTGCAGCCATATTGGGTGGGTGTGGAGAAGCCGGTCCAAAATGCTGAGTCTGTTGGAGAGGCTGTCATAGCCAGAGTCCCAGGGACAAGTCTTCACATCCTTTTCTTCAGAATAGCCATCGTCCTTGTGTCTTACCATGCTAGGAGAAAGAGAATTGGCAGGTGTCAAATGGCTGCTGCCCTGTTTCTCTGCCAAGGAGATCATTGTGCAGTCTCTAGGCTACGCCTGTCGTAGCACATACCCCATCTTTTCATCTCCACCTCACGTGTCTTCCTTCCAGCCAGAAAGCTTTCTGAGGGCAGATGCCATATTAGCTTTCACTCCGTATCTACAGTATTAAACAGAATACTCAACAGATCCAACAGACCTTCTATTTCTAACACAGTTTTCAAAAGCTTCTAAACATCCTGAATGCTGTTGGGTCTGTCTTCTGGCATAAACCATTTCACAATTTGAGCACAGAACCCTCAATGCTGAATTTCATATGGTAGCATGAGGTCCTAAAGCCCCAAAAGATTTATCATAAGCACAAGCATGACATGCTCTAAAAGCACAGACAAAAATGGGGTGCCTGGGCAGCTCAGTTGATTAAGCATCCAACTTTGGTTCAGATCATGATCTCATGGTTTGTGAGTTTGAGTCCCGCATCGGGCTCTGTGCTGACACCTTGGAGCCTGGAGCCTGTTTGAATTCTGTGTCTCCCTCTCTCTCTGCCCCTCCCCTGTTTGTGCGCTCTCTCTCTCTCTCTCTCTCTCTCTCTCAAAAATAAACATTAAAAAAATTTAAAAGCAAAGATAAAACATTCACACTCACTCATGCACACTCATTTTCCACCCGAATGAATTGGATTTCATTTCTTTTCACACATCTAGGCATTTTTATTACTAATATTATTTGTAATAAAACTTCACAGTTGACGAATGCTGTGCTATTCATAAAATTATTCATACTAACATTATTCATAATTGCCATAAAGTGGAAATGGACCAAATTTCCATCAACTAATGAATGGAGAAATAAAATGTGGTATATCCATACAATGGAACTTTATTCAGCCATAATATTCATTCTTTTTTATGAATGGAGTACTGATCTGCGCTCCAAAATGGAATGAACTGTGAAGACTTCATGCTAAGTGAAAGAAGCTAGACACAAATACGGTACAATTCCATTTATACAAAATATCTAGACTAGACAAAAATAGAGAAACGGAAAGATTAGTGTTGCCTGGGATCGGGGGCAGGGATGGGATGGGTAGTGATTGCTAATAGGTATGGAGTTTCTTTTTGAAGTAAAGAAAATGTTCTGGACCAAGATGTATGGATGGCTGTACAACTTTGTGAATATGCTGAAAACCACTGAATTATACACTTTAAAGTATGATATGTGAATGAAATCTCAATAAAAAGATGTCATATTGATTTCCATAGTTGCCTTGAGCCCCAACACTAATCCTGTGACTGAGTGTTTAATCCCCATTTTATGAATGAGAAAACAGAGGCCCATCCAAGAAGGTATTGGGATGTCCAGAGTTATAAATTGCCATGAAATGGCAGAGCCAGAAATTCAAGAGGTCTGGTGTTCCTCCAACTTTGCAGGTAACAAGTAAGATCATGAACACAGGAGAGCTTTATCTATGTGGTTTCTACTGTCTGCCATCCCTTTACAAAAATTCTCTCATTTCCTGTAAAACAGCCCCAAAAGGCAGGTACCAGGAATCCAGTGTTTTTAAATAAAGGGGACAGGGAAGCCCAGACAGCTTAAGTAACTTGTACAAGGCAAGGATGTGCCTCTGAGAGTGAGAAGGTAGAAATTCCAATCCAAGGGTGCTTGGCTCTGGGCTCTCTTTCCCTCTATCACGCCCTGCCTCTCAATGAGCTGGTCATCAACACCAGTCTAGAAGTGGCCGGTGGAAAATATCAGAGCTGATCACTCACATTTGAAGGGCCAAATTCAGGTTGGGGTTCAAATGGTCTTCAAACATCTAAACCCCAAGAAACCTAAATGTGTGGCCTGAATGAAGTCTTCAACATTGCGAATGATGGAGATAAAGCCACATTGTAGGCAAGAGTGAAAAAATGTTTTAAAAAAATGTGCTTTTTTGGGCATACCACTCCTAAGAGGCAGGATTGAATATAGAAGAAGCCAACCTAAGGCAATCATTTTGGGGTGAGCAGGCTCAGTAACATACCCACAAGGACAGCGTGTGGGCTGGCCAGAGACTGCCATGCTAATGTCTTCTCTGCACATTCTTGACTTTGTACAGATCTAAAGAATATCATACTTCCATTCAAGATTTACATTTTGTTTCCCCAGAAAGTTTTCCTATACCTTTGCTACAACTTTCCAGATGGGAGAGTATGGGCCAAAAAAGAGCAATTTCCCATTCTGCAAATGCCATTTCAGGGCCTCCAGGTATTTTGAAGTGAATCTTTGCAGCTATAAGAACACCCTCTTCAAAATGAAGCTGGTGTTAAAATTCCTTTCACATGAGGTAAATGAGGCCACTTTAGAGCAGAGATTCTCAACGCTGGCTGACTATTAAAATTGCCTGGGGAGCTTCAACATGTTTTGATGGCCAGACTGCACCCCAGATCAAATAAATCAGACCTTTTGGGGTGGGACCCAGGAATCACAATTTAAAAAATTTCCCCAGGCAAACCCAACTTGAAGGCAAGTTTACAACCACGGCATTGGATTGGCACTGGAGCCTAAGAGAGAAATCTCCTAGGGTTTGTAAAGCTACAGATTCCTGGTTCCAGCCCCAGAGGGTCTGATTCTGTAGCTTGGGGGCTGGAGCTCTGCATTTCTAACAAGCTCCAGGAGACACTGATGCTGCAGTCTGAGGAACACTTGCTTGAGACCTAAGAGCAAAATGTGCACTTGAACCCAGATCCAATTAGGTGGGGTGGGTTTTTGGGGGAGGGGGGACTGGGGTTTGGAGGAGGGTGGTAACATGCCACTGAAAGAATTCTCCAAACCCAAATAAACCCTACATCCCTGCCATCTCGGGTTGGCAATATTTTACCAAGAGCAAATTTCTACAGTCTCTAGCACGGCAATCCTAACGCTCACATGTGCTGTGAGTAAATATGTTGGTGCTTTTATCTTCCTTAGAAGGGCACATCCTGTGATACCTCAGCTGTTCAAGAAGCTAAAGAGCCTTTGTTTTGACAACCAACCTCAGCCTAAAAATCTAGGGTCCAGTCAGGAAGACAGTGAATAAGATTCATGGGGCTTCATAAAGGAGCAACCATTAATTAGATCTTGTCTTTGCCTATGACTAAGCTAACACTTTTCTTTAACAGCCTTTTGAGATTTATAGTATATTATTATAAAACAGGTTGAAAGAGGGGCGCCTGGGTGGCTCAGTTGGTTAAGTGTCCAACTCTTGATTTCATCTTATGGTTCATGGGTTCAAGCCCCACGTTGGGTTCTACATTGACAGCACAGAGCCTGCTTGGAATGTTCTCTCTGCCCCTCCCCTGCTCTTTTTCTCTCTCAAAATAAAAATAAATAAACTTAAAAAAATAAGAGAGATTAAAAGAAAGAAAGAAAAAAAGACATTAGCTTTTATCAGAGACAACCTTTAGGGAAGAACTAATGTGGGAAATGTTGAATCTGCACTGCACGCTGTTGGTGTCCTGCCCAGTCCCCCTTTACAAGACCAGGTACCCATGTCCCTGCTGCCATGAGCACTGGCTGCCGAAAGCTCACAGCTTTCTCCCTTCTTCTGGGCATACCCAGAAAGTCACTTCCTCCTCAGGGAGAGACGCTCTGCTAATGACATGCTGATGCAGGTCATAGAGGAATGGCCTTCTTGCCTGTAGGAGGGACAACTCTGGGGTTGCTATTCATGTTGCAGAACTCCCTGTGGGATCAGGCTGAGGCTAGACTCCAGCTGCCTCCATATCTTTGCCTGGTTTCCTGCTCGTCCCAGACTGCACCCCTCACTCCTTTACAGGCTGCTCCTGAGACCCTGTCTCAATAAATCACAACACAAGAATCTGCATCTCAGGCTCTGCTTTTAGGGAATTCAGTCTGAAACAGAAACTGAAGATATGAATAGAAACTACTGATTCCTAAAACAGATGTCTGCCTGCATGTATCAGGGGTGGGGGTAGGGGTAAGGGGTGGGTGGGGAGGTGGCAAAGAATGAGCGGTTTATAAAAGATAAACCAGTATGATATAATCCAGGAGATTCTCATATGGCATGGTCACGGTGGGATGGCCAGCAAACAAGACCCACCTCCCCTTTTGAGCTTTGTCTTTCTAACCTGCAAGTGGTAAATAACCTCTCCATCACAGTATAGGTATAAAACTGATGCTAACATCAGTACGTGAAAGATTATTAGGGGACAGAACATTCACAGTCCTAAAATATCACCCCACAGATTACTTATCATGAAGAGGAAAGGTACTCTGACAATAGAGAAATCTGGGAGACACCATCTTTAAAAAAATGTTTTTTTTAACTTTTATTTATTTTTTGAGACACACAGAGAGACAGAGCATGAGCTGGGGAGGGGCAGAGAGAGAGGGAGTCACAGAATCTGATGCAGGCTCCAGGCTCTGAGCTGTCAGCACAGAACCTGATGCAGGGCTCAAACTCACAGACTCACGGACCACGGACCTGAGCCGAAGTCGGACGCTTAACCGACTGAGTCACCCAGGCACCCCTGGGAGACACCATCTTAATCAAGTGATCGGTATGAACACCTCCAACAATGAGACACCTGACATCATGAGCCTCAGATGTTATACTCTGAGAAGGTACAGTACCCCCTGGGTCATCTCCCTGCCCCCAAATGTGTTCAGAATCTACACAAGAGAAAACTATCAGACAAATCCAAAGTCAGGGACTTTCTTCAAAACCACTGGCCTAAACTCCTCAAAATATCAATGTCACAAAAAATTTTTTCTTAAAGACTGTGGGATTATTATAAATAAAAGGAGAATAAAGGGACATGATAACTATTGAGTACCCAGAATTGATCACATATGGCATCAATAAAAAACAGCTATAAAGAACAACTGGAGATATTTGAATAAGGGTATATAACAGATAATATTGTATTAATGTCTAATTTCCCGACTGTGGTAATTTTATTTATGTAGGAAAATGTTCTTGCTCTTAAGAGATGCAAACTGCAGAATTTAGGGTCAAAGCATGAAAATTTTGGAAAGTAAGTGTCAAATGGTCAGCACCCCATTCCCCTCCAAAAAAAGGGGGATATAGAAATAAGGAAATTGTGGCAAAATTTCAATAATTGGTGCATTCAGGTGAACAGTACTATTCTTAACTTGCCTATAATGTTTGAAATTTCTCAAAATAATAGATTAGGGAAAATATTTACCATCTCCCTGGGATTTTGAGTATAAAATTCATGTATTCAACTCTTACTACTATTTCCAAGCATCTAGGCTTGCTTTCACGGGGAGAGAGATCTCAGGTATGGATTCAGTGAGACCCACAGCCACGTGTGAAAATACTGGGCAAACCCCAGAATGCCCCACAAACGTAAGGTGCCTCTGGCGGCAGAGAACAAACTCTGGGAAACTCCTATACTATATCTGCCCTCAATCCAACTGACTGGGACCTCATGGTTCTGAAGCAGCCCAGTGGATATTACACCCACTTGGGAGACAGGACTCTCCAGCACTAGCTACATTGTGGTCACACCCAATTTAAAGCTCTTCTGAGTGTGGGATGAGAGCGCCTTTCTACTTGGCTGTATTCCCTTCATTCCCAGGGCCAAGCGTTAGTAACCTAGACAGGAGCAAGAATAAATGACTCCAGAAAGCACATTCTAATGTAGGACAGGCAGAAAGACACGACGTGTAGTTTTATTAAGTTGCACAGATCTCAGATTCAACTAAGGGAAACGAATAATTTGCAGCAGAATTTCCAAATGATGTCCTTTCCTGTCTCAATCCAGAACTCCAGAGGGTGGCATAACCTATCAATGCAGCTTCTAATGACCAGGCTCCCAACCACCACATAGGAGGTGTGTTTACTTTGACTTTACAGTCCAGTCTCTTTTCAAGTAAATGACATAGAGAACAAAGCAATATATAAAGTACATAAGATTTTGATGTAGGTTGTCTCTGGAAAAAAATACTGGTGCAGTAAATATAGTCAACAACCTTCTATACATAAGAATCCTAATTCAGCTGTTGAATAGCAAAAATGAAGCCTAAAGGGACTAGGTACGAGGCATAATGTCAAGTTATTACTATCAACAAGGTGGTATATTCCATTTGACTAGAGGGTCTCAGCACAGGTGCAGTGTCCTCCTGGATGGCTCTGTCCTCAGGATATGGGGACAAAACAAGTATACACAAAAACCAAAAAGCTGGGGTGCCTGGGTGGCTCAGTTGTTTAAGCATCCGACTTCAGCTCAGGTCATGATCTTACAGTTTGTGAGTTCGAGCCCCGCATCAGGCTCTGTGCTGACAGCTCAGAGCCTGGAGCCTGCTTCGGATTCTGTGTCTCATTCTCTCTCTGCCCCTCCCTAACTTGTGCTCTGTCTCTCAAAGATAAATAAAAATGCAAAGAAAAAAGAAAAGCCAACCCCCCTCTGTGTGCGTTGAAAACACACCTTCATTAAGCTAAACAATTATATTTTTGAAATGGACAATTTACATCAACATCTGTTGTAAGCTATCCTTGATTATTTTTTAAAGAAAAAAGCTGTTACAATTAAATACTTCAAAATGTGCTATGAATTTTTCTTTCTAAAGCAGACCAGTAGATCATAATTCAACTAAAAAGGGGATGGCTTTAGTGAATTAACAACTTCTAAAAACATCTCATAGAATCAATGGCAGTCCTCCAGAATTAAGTAAAGCAGGCAGTGACTCTAATCGAGCAAGGATCTCATACACCACTTCTTATGGTTCTCTCTGGCTCCCTTCTGCATTTTTGCATGTGTGAGAATATATGCCTCTGCACAAACACTGTCCCGTCTGCCATGGAATTTGGTACAGGTGAGATCTACCTGCGTGGAAAAGCCACTCTTATATTTTATCTAGGTACTCTGTTTTGCTTCCACTTACAGAATTAATGGGCCCTGTAAACTGGGACATCTGGAGGCATTTAGATGACCAAGTCAGCAGGAGAGTTGAAGGAAGGACTATCAGGACCTTCTAAAATACAGCTTGGCTTTTGGCTTTGCCTGCTTCTTCTCTACTCCCCAATTCCTGGACCCAGATTCCACCCCTGGTCTCCTATATCAGGCTTTACAAAGGTATGGAAGGTGATTCTCTCTTGGCAGGGGACTCACTGCTTGCTTCCATGCCAATCCTGGTCATGCACTTAGAGCTAAGTAACCCACAAGGGCTACCTCAGGTTTGGATCTGAAGTGGTGAGTGGCAGGCTCCATCCAGGTCTTACCTGGATTTCCAGCAAAGTGCTCCCTGATAACTCAAACTTTAGGAAGACTCAATGCTCTTTCTGAAGCCTGAGCTTTGGTGGACCTTCCCAGCTTTTAAAAAACTAATAGTTTTTCCTTGTTTACATGATATCTAATAAACAGTCATAGAATGAATCATGACAAGTCGATGGAGTTAATTATAATAACAGGATGCTGATCCCATCAATAAAACACAAGAAAATGAAAATAAACAGCAAAAGCAGAGCCTTGGCTTCCAAAGATGCTTTTGTCCAGGACTTAATTATGGCTTAAGAGTCATACTGCCTGTTTCCCTAACAAAGAGCTGTAGTCCTGCTACAAAGCAAAGAACTAAAAAACAAAACAAAACCATACTTGATGGGATAGTGTAGATTAATTCTGATACTTTATAAATTCTCTATGGCTTATTAAAATTGACATTTCCCAAAGAATGTTGGGTATACCAAGGCAGTCCATGGAGGCATAATTTTGAATGCCCAGTTCTTATTTTAATAGCTACATCTATTTAGTGCAGTTCCCAATTATGGCAGAGATGTTAAGTTTACTTTTTCCCCCCCAATTCTTCTTATTGTGGTAAAATATACACAGCATAAAATTCACCATCGTAACCATTTTTAAATGTACAGTTCAATGGTGTTATGTAAATCCATATTGTACAACCATCACTACCATCCATCTCCAGAACTCTTTTCCTCTTGCAAAACTGAAATCTATCCCTAGTATAAAGTAACTCCCCTGACCCTGGGAAACCACCATTCTACTTTCTGTCTCTATGATTTTGGCTCCTCTAAGTACCTTACGTAAGTGGAATCATACACTATTTGTCTTTTCATGACTGGCTTACTAAGTTTACTTTTTAAAATATATGTAAAAGATCAGTAAATTTAAAGAAAAAGTGTTAGGCAAATCAAGAATAGGCAAGATGGTGCAAGAATAAGAGAAAAAAAAATGTGGCCGCAGCAGGTGGGATTTGAGCTGAGACAATATGGACTAAAACATAAGGATATTTCCCCCATATTAATGTTTATACACCTTGCTCTTGGACTCAAGGGAAAATATGATCCCCCAAAAAGCATCTATTTGCCATTACTCAGCTCTTTCCTTGCCTGGGATCAAGCTACTCTGGAGTGCCCATTGGACACTGGCTCCAACCCCCATGTCAAAACCAAGGTCAGATCCTGTCCCTTCCCCTACATCCTGCAGCTGCAAGTAATCTTTCAGCACACTGAATTCCTTAGCCCACTGTGTATGCATCTCTGGGGCACTTAGCCCATTTGACTCTGCATTATACTTACTTCTCTTACTAGCCTAGCTCTACCCCAGGCAGGCATTGACCTCATGCCTGCTGTACGCATGATGGGGGATTGGGTAGGAGGTCATCTGCAAACAACATGTCTAATCCTTGTGAGTGAGGAAGAGGAAAAGCTCAGTGGGCAACAAGAAACATCATAGACACTGGGGTCTCTCCATTAGCTTCTTTCTGGGTCCTCCATGCGTAACCTCTGATCCAGGCCTTTCCTCAGCCAGGCCCAACAATAGAATCCGGCTGCTCAGCTCCAGTTTAAGAGACAAAAGGTTCTTGTCTCTGTGTTTATCAGGAAATGGGTGGCAAAAATCACCACAGCTACCAAGATCCCTCTGGCCTTTGGCCATCTTAAGGCCTGGGTAAGAAAAGGAAGCAGTCCAAATTCTTCCAGAACAACAAATCCAAAGTGTTAGCAGCTCCTTCCTCACTGCTCATGAATTTCCTTCATTGGACAGCCCCTCCAACCTCCCACCAGCTGGCAAGGGGTGGGCTTTGGATATAAAAGCCAACACTGAGTTTTAGCTGACACCCACTGATGCAGGGCATTAGTGATACATGCTCCATTCAAGGTTCTCAAATACAGAAAGCCTTATTCCAACATGGGGAATGAGATTTAATTCCAACAAAAGAGGTTGACATGTACTAGCTGTTTGAGCACAGCTCAACAGATGGTCCCTGGCAGGTCCTCGTGGCTGGAATGTTCTCCATTGACCATTAGGGCCTAGTCCCAACCTGGACTCTGGTGCTTGCCATCCTCCACTTACAGATAGGAAAAAGAAAGGATGAAAAGCTTCTGCTCTTGACATTTCTGTATTGGCCTTTCCGTGTGTATGCTGTCTCTCAAGGGTCCTCCCTTCCTCATTCTGCCCATGTGAAGACTTCAGCCTTAACAAAGCCTCTTCACATGATGTTGCTTCAATGGGCCTCAATGGCAAGAAATGTGCAATTCGGGGCATGGCACTGCCCAAAGGCTCAGGCTTCTAGCTACATGAGGCTGATGCAGGAATCATCTGAAGAATCAAGGACCATGGGGGCACCTGGGTGGCTCAGGTGGTAGAGCTTCTGACTCTTGGTTACGGCTTAGATCATGATTTCATGCTCGTGAGATCAAGCCCCACACTCTGAGTGTGGAGACTGCTTGGGATTCTCTCTCTCCCTCTCTCTCTCTCTGCTCCTCCCCCTGCTTGTGCTCTCTCTCTTTCTCTTTCTCTCTCTCTCTCTCTCAAAATAAATAAATAAACATTAAAAAAAAAAAGAGTTAAGGACCAGACTGAAGTCAGAGTCCTGCATCTACATGGTCTTTCTCTTGGAGCATTAGATCCTTGTGTATATATCAAAAGGGAAGCAAATACACCCCAAAAGCCACACCGTGGCCAACATGCCAAGCTTGGTGGGAACTGAATCAAGGGCTTCCTTAATCTTTGGTGAAGAGAAGTGAGGAATCTGTCATCAATGGTTTCTGAAAATATATTAGTAGAAGAGGCCTCTCATGTGGAGAGACAGAAAAAACAATTGCTTGTACTGAAAAGATCCATCTGATAAAACTTGTTGGCACAGGAACCAATTTCTGTTATACACACAGATACACACACACATATATATACACACATATACACACACATACACACACACATATACACACACACATACCCACATAAAGCAAATGAAAAATTCCCAGAAAAATCTATTTCAAAAATAACTAGTAGTTGATGTCCAATGATATCTTACTTTCAATCATTTGAAATCTAAAACATTTCTTTAGAGTCTGTGAAACTGAATTAAACCCCTCTGTAATATTTAAATCTGGAGAGAAAGGGAGGCTCAAATTGATTCTGGTTCCGCACAGGGCCCTGGCTAATCTCTCAGTTGATAGAAAAATTGCCAGGGGAGCTGAGGAAATTTTACCCACCATTCAAGATGGCAAAAGTATGGGGGAGGCCTGGAGGAAGGGATATCCCTGTAAGGATAATTGTGTGTTTACCTGAGTCCAAGGGGTATTAGAGACTGTCTAGCTTAGCTCCCCACTTGAGGGAAAACACTAGAAACTTATAGAACTGGGTCCAGCTCTCTGAATCATGCCATCTCCCTAAGCATACAAGTTGATATTTTAATTCCTCGAGGCCTCTTTTTGTCCCCTAAAACTCCAAAAGGAAAAAGGCTAATATATTTTGGGTTCTGGGTTTTGTTCCCTCACACGAAGAAGGGCTGCTGCTCTCTGAGCGAGGGGGCCTGAGCTTCCTCAAAAGGATTCTAAAAGCACATCCACAGAGGATTTTTGTGAAAAACTTCCAGGGCCTTAGGTGATTTTTCCACTCTACCTACTGAGGACTAGGAGGAAAGAATGAACAAGGCAGAAACGGGAACAAAAACACACATCTGCCTCCAGGGAGGAGGAGGGATTGCCATTTTCATAGAGGAGAAAGATCTGGTGACTTCTGTGGCCTACGAACTTCCTGTCATTGAGTCTCCAACTAGAGATGAAAAGGGCAGATATGGAGACAATACTGGCAGGGGCCTTTATTGAGTCCTGTAAAACTAAGAAACAGAAACAAAGAAACTGTTGTCCTGGCTGCTCTTGGAGTTGAAAACAGGAGAAGGAGCCAGGCAGGCTCTAAGTCTTGGCCCACTGACCTTTGACCCTGAGCAGTAGCATGCACGAGTCTTCACAGAAAGGCAAGCATTTCATGGATTTGCTGTTCTTAGTGTTTAAGTGCTTTTGGTTACACTAGTGCTATTTCATGGACTAAATCACAACTGCATTGTGACCAATAAGATATTTTGTGGTCGAATCAACTATTACCAATGTAATAGTGAGGCAAGGTCTGTAAAGGGTAAAGCATATCTAACTCTAGAGTATGCCGTTGATAAAATTATGTGCCCAAGGGTACCGTGGATTGGGAAGCCAGCCACTAAATTGGAAGGCACTGTCCCTCAACAAAAATGGAATAAATATCTAGGACACACTGTGCATTTTCAGGATGATCAGAAACCCCTTGTAAGTCTGTGAAAATCATGCATGATCTGCCATTTAAATGCACAGAAAAATATTGGAGGGATACATACCAAGGAAAAGAAATACACTAGTCAACAAACAATCAAAACCAGTTCTATCTCTAGGAGTGGGTTCATGGTAATATTTTTATATTTTGCATTGTGTTTTTTTCCGCAACATACATCAAAAAAATAACTTTTACATGTTTTTTTTTTTAAAAAAACCTTCCTCAATATAATAGATATCACCAGTCTAAACAAACTAAACAGCTGTTTGGGGAATTTTTGATCTGGAGGCTTAGCTAATTTTTTAAGGTTAATGTGGGAGCTCATCTTTCCTAAAACCACATCTTACCTGGAGTTACCTGCTTCCTCCTTCAGGTCCTGGAACATCTAGTATACTCCACTATTATATTCTCATTCCATTATATGATACTCGTTTATAATTCGTGCTCCTTGCGGGCTCTACTGTCCAGGTATTTCAAATAAATAAATTATTTCAATAATAAATTTCAAGAAATTGTCTTGAAGTTGGACTTAAGTGTTGCTACACTGATAACAGTACAAGTAAAGAGTTGGTCAATCCTCATAGAATTCCTTGAAACCATATTCCAAAGACCTGGAAGTGGCTTCAAATCAAGAAACAGTTTAAGGGATTAGCAGAGGAAATGAATCAAGCTAGTCATAGCAGAATGTCTTCAATGGGCATGATAGGAAAATGTCTTACTGCAAAAACTGTTATCACTATGTGATCTCCTCTAACTATGAACAAAGCCATGACCCCAAAGCACTCTACCTGGTCTGCTTCCACTGAAGGAAAGAGTAGCTATGTCTATGGTATCACTTGGGAGTTTCAGATGAAAGGATTCTTGACTTTCAGAATGCAATGTAAACTCAAGTCAAAGAGCTTATCTTTCCTATCTCCCATCAGATATTCTTAATGCTTATTTATTTTTAAGAGATAGACTGAGCGTGAGTGGGGGAGGGGCAGAGAGAGAGGGACACACCGAATCCGAAGCAGGCTCCAGGCTCTGAGCTGTCAACACAGAGCCCAACATAGGGCTTGAACTCACAAACCATGAGATCATGACCTGAGCCAAAGTTAGATGCTCAACTGACTGAGCCACCTAGGCACCCCTGCCATCAGATATTCTTTAAGAATGTGAAAGGTAGGGGCACCTGGGTAGATCAGTCAGGTAAGCATCTGACTGATGCTTGATTTCTGGTCAGGTCAGTTCATGAGATGGAGACACATGTCAGGCTCCATACTGACAGTGCAGAACCTGCTTGGGATTCTCTCTCCCTCTCTCTTTGACCCTCCCTGGCTTGTGCACATGTGTACATGCATACTCTCTCTCTCTCAAAAAAAAAAAAACATTAAAAAAGAAAAGAATGTGAAAAGTAGGCACTGAAATATCCAAGAGTTAGTGGAAATGTGTGTTTACAATCCTTAGAAATAGATAATGTGTGAGAAGAAACCATAAACTTTAAAAAAATATTTATGTATGTAAGTATCTATGTTTGTAATCTCTACACCCAACATGGGACTCAAACTCATGACCTCAAGATCAGGATTCACACGTTCTTCAGACTAAGCCAGCCAGGCAACCCAAAGAATTTGATAACACCAAACACTCTTTTCATGGTACCTAAGATACTGTAAGATATACCCAATATTCTGTAGCCAAAGATTATTGTGAGCTTCCCATGTTCTGCTGAACCAGACAGGAGCTCACGGGAAAGGAGGAAAACCAACCTTTGTGACACATGTGTTCTAGAAGAGTGGCCTGTTGTCAGATGCTGTAGAACCTAAAGATGAGCCCCCAACCCTGAACTAATGGCCTATGGTACAAGGAGCATTCTAATATGGCAAAGGAGGAAATATTTATTTTGCTGGATAACAGTGCCTATGACACAGACACTGTGTGAGAAGACAAAATACAAACTGATTTCTGCATCCGATGACTTAACCTTTTTTCCTGACAACCTTGTGAATACACTCTCCGACATCTTCAGAAGAAAGCGGGTATAAATTAACGAAGAATGATCACTTTGTATCTGGCTTTTCAAGAGGAAAAGATAGAAAGGAATAATATGGACTGATATCAAATTCCATGTCTGAATTCACTGTAGTTGAAAACATATATTTAAAAAGAAAAGAACGTACATTTTTTTAAAATATGGAAAATTGCATTGGATGCAGATGTAAGAATTAAAACTCCAAGTATAGTATAGCTGTATTAGATTTATGCACATACATTTTTAGTTTTATGATGCAGCAGCTAATGGTCTTGACCAAAACAATTCATGAGATGCTGAATATATCTACATGTAGGTACTGAACAAAGTAAAGCATAAAGCAAAAGAATCCAAGACACAGGGAGAAATTCATTGGCAGTTTTTTCTGCTACAGGTTTATGATCTAAGATTATATGCAAAAATATAAATAATAAAAGGTACGTACATATTTACACTTTTCTCATAATTTCTGGATTGTCTTCTGTTTTTATCTCCTTCCCCCAAATAATCCTTTCCATAGATATCATCCAATGAACTCACTGTGGGCTCAGAATGCCCCATGACTTTACCCTTGAGCTTAAACCTGTAAGAATTATAAAATGACGCCCTGCTAAAACTAAGGAGTTCCCATTCCTGACTCCCACAGAATTAACATCAGTACTTGTCACGACACACAGGTATCCTTACCTGTCTTCATCCATCATGTTTCCAGAAGTTCTAAATCCACACACCCACCCAAACGGCTAAAATAAAAAAGCACTCAATACCAAGTGTAGACCAGGAGAATAGAGAATTCAGAAATCTCATATACTGTTGGTGGAAGTGTGGATGAATAGGAGGACTGGAAAATTTGGGGGCACCACTTACTGGTTTTGAATTATTTAACCATCCTACAACCCAACAATTCCACTCCTATATTCCTAACTGAGGCATGTCCCCAAAAAACATGCACAAGAATGTATAGCAGCATTATTCAAAATAGCCCCAAACGGGAAACAACTCAAATATCCATCAACAGTAGAATTGATAAGCCAATCGTGTTGGGTTCGTGCAATGGAATACTATACAAAATGTTGAACGAAAGAAGTCAGGGTTAGAAGAGCATATGCTGTACGATTCCAGTTATATGAATTTCAAAAACAGGCAAAGCTAATCTATGGCAACAGAAGTCAAGAGAGTAGTTATCCTCAGGGTGCACAGCACTTCGGGGGTGCTGAGAATGTTCTGTTTCTTGATCTGGGTGCTCCTATGTAGTATATGTTTACCACTGAAAATTCATCTAGCTGTGTTCTTATTTCTTTTTCTTATTCATGTTTTATTTCAGTGGAAAGGTTTTTTGATAAAGCAGCACTGAGTGAAAATGGGTTGCTCCGGATGGCCACAGAGCAGCTAGCTATGGTCACTGTTGTCAGGGGAGTTAAGGCAGTGAAACGTTGGGCATGTCTTCCCCACCCTGTAAGCCACCGAGCTTGTCTTCTGACCTCGTATTCTAACATTGGTCAAGTGGAAAAAGTGAAGGGTTGTACCAGGGACTGGCAGTCTGAGCTTCTTTTGGTTTTGGTATCAATGCCACTGCATAGCGCTGGGAAGCTCAGAACTTCCTGGGGCACTTAGCCCCTTCCAGAAGAAGTCAGTGGAGGTGACCAACTGCTACACTACAATATTGGGCAGAGCTGGCCAAGGAATTTTTGAGTTCTGTGTGTTTGGTTCTGGGGTGGGGTGGGGTTGGGGGTAGAGTTTCAAGACCCAGTGATCCCCAGTGATCCATTTAGTCTGGAGTGTACCTGCAAGGTGACAATAGGAGTGAGGGAGGGAAAGGAGAGGAAGAGAGAAAACAAAGGCAACAACTGCCTTCAATGACCTGGTCCAGCCAGAACCCTTGGTATCCTGCAAAGCCAGCCTGAGCCTCATCTCATAAAGTTGCTTTGTTTGATCCCTTTATTCTACTTGAAGACAAAGGAAACTTTAGAGACTTATCTTAGCCTAGAGGTGATGGGTCCAGATGGCAATGAGGGTGGAGCACTGGCCTACATCAGGCCTGATGTACTTGCCCCCAACTGAAAATGGACTGTGAACTCATAGGGAAGGGAGAGGAAAGTACAAGGCCTTCATTTTCCCACACTCTGGTCTCTGGGCAATGAAGTGGAGAAAAAGAGGAAATAAGAAATAGCATTTAGAGAGTGCAGGAACAAGAAATCCTTGATCTCTTTCCTGGCTTCCTAGCTTCTTTTTTGGTACAAAGCTAGCAGAGGGCACACAGTTGATTTAATCAGATGCTCCTCTACTAGCAGACATTTACAACAGCCCATAACCCAGATATGATGGAGGAAGCATGGCTGGCACATAGTGGGAAGGTGCCCTGGTCCTTCTTCTTTGCTAGGGAGCAAGGTTAAGGCTCATCACACATTTTCAACTTCGTATTTTTTTATGCACCAGCTGGGGTCCGCTAACTGCTTTACAGGGTAATGTCTTGTTTCTGCAAGAGGCTTCTGATACTTTAATACCTATAGAATATCCAAAGGGCTGGCATTTTTCATTCATTCATTCAAATGTTTACTGAGTGTATGCTACATGCCAGACACTATTCTAGGGCACTGAAAAAAAAAAAAAACAACAACAAAAAACAATGAACACAGACCAAACCTCTGCTCTCAATGAGCTTCCCTCCTCATACTGGGAGGCACAATTTAAGCAAGTGGACATATATGTCAACTCTGTACAAGTACTATGAAAAAAAAAATACAGTCAGCTAAGGTGACAGAAGAAATGAGGGTCCAAAGGTGAATGCTTCCTGGAGGAAGGGCATTCCAGGCAGAGGGAATAGTAAGTGCAAAGGCCAAGAGGTAGGAACCTTCTAGGCAAGGAGCTGGTGGGTCTGGAGCAGAGGGATGAAGAGGGCAGAGGTCGTAAGAGAAGACGGTGAGGGGATGTGAGGAGTCAGAGCCTGGAGCATCTCAAAAGACATGGCGATGATTTTGGTTTTATTTTATTTATTTTTTTTTTAATTTTTTTTCAACGTTTTTTATTTATTTTTGGGACAGAGAGAGACAGAGCATGAACGGGGGAGGGGCAGAGAGAGAGGGAGACACAGAATCGGAAGCAGGCTCCAGGCTCCGAGCCATCAGCCCAGAGCCTGACGCGGGGCTCGAACTCACGGACCACGAGATCGTGACCTGGCTGAAGTCGGACGCTCAACCGACTGCGCCACCCAGGCGCCCCTGATTTTGGCTTTAAATGAAAAATACTGGGGGCACCTGGGTGGCTCAGTCGGTTAAGCATCAGACTCTTGGTTTTGGCTTAGGCCGTGACCTCATGGTTTGTGACTTCGAGTCCCACATTGGGCTCTGCACTGAGCAGAGCCTGCTTGGGATTCTCTCTCTCATCCCTCTCTCTCTGCCCCTCCTGCATGCTCTTTTTCTCTTTCAAAAATAAATAAATAAACTTTAAATGAAAAATATTGAAGGGCTTTGAACAGAAGTGACATGACTTGGATCTAGGTTGACAAAAGTCAGATCCTTCTCTATGCTGCTTAGAAAACAGCCCAGGGAAGGCAGGACAGGTAAAAGCCGAGGCACCGGGAAGGTGTGTCCTGCAGCGGTGCTAAGAACAAGTAGTCCGATTGGGATTCTTACAGGTAGGGCTGCCAGGGTTTGGAGACAGATGGGAGCACAGAGATAAGAGACGGACAGGCATGAGGGATGGCTGTGAGGCCCAAGCACCTGCAGGCATGGTCACTGGGATGGGGGAGACCAGGGAGGAAGCAGATTCATGAAAGGAAACCAAGGGCTCAGTGTTGGTCTTTGTGAGTCTGAGATGCCAGAAGTTGGGCTGAATGGACAGCTGGATGCAAATATCTGGATTTAAAAGAAGACCAATCTAGGGATCTAGGCTGGGAATCATCAGTATATGCAGGGCATCAAAGCTACAAAACTGAATGGGATTAACTATGAAATTACACTAGAGATCTCTTTTTAATAAATGAACAACATATTGTGTTCACCTGCTGCCGACATGGTACAAAGTCGTTTTACAGCTATTAACTCACTAAATCTTTCCAGCCACCCTGAAGTCAATCTCTATTATTATCCTCATTTCACTGATGTGCACACCAAGGCACAGTGACTTTTTTTAAAAAATATTTTTAATGTTTATTGTGAGAGAGAGAGAGAGACAGAGACAGAGCATGAACAGGGGAGGGGCAGAGAGAGAGGGAGACACAGAATCCAAAGCAGGCTCCAGGCTCTGAGCTGTCAGCAGAGCCCGATGTAGGGCTTGAACTCATGAACCATGAGATCATGACCTAAGCTGAAGTCAGACACTTAACTGATTGAGCCACCCAGGTGCTCCAAGGTGCAGAGACTTTTTTTTTAATTTTTTTTTAACGTTTATTTATTTTTGAGACAGAGAGAGACAGAGTATGAACGGGGGAAGGGCAGAGAGAGAGGGACACAGAATCGGAAACAGGCTCCAGGCTCTGAGCCATCAGCCCAGAGCCCGACGCGGGGCTCGAACTCACAGACCGCGAGATCATGACCTGAGCTGAAGTCGGACGCTTAACCGACCGAGCCACCCAGGCGCCCCGGTGCAGAGACTTTTAAGCATCTTGCTCAAGGTTAGTGGGAATGAGCAGGGGGTGGGGAGGAGAAGAGAGGCTGAAGGCTTCAGCTCTGGGTGCTCTGGAGTTAGGAGGTGAGGGAGATGAGGAGAAACCAGCTAGGCGACCAGAAGCAGCAGTAGGCAAGATGAGAGGAAACGAGGGAGTATGGTGTCCCCAAAGCCAAGCTAATCAAGTGTCCCTGGAAGGGAAGATAGATCAACCATGTCAGATGATGCTGATAGGTCAGATGATGCTGATAGGTGAAAACATACCACTGGATAGGAAAATGACATCTTTACTTTCACTAACCTGGTTTTGAAATTAACCTCCTCCCATTTCGAATGCAGGCAACAAATGCCAGTGGTTCCCACAGTAGCTGAGACTCTGTCACCAACAGAAACCCCGAAACATCTTCATTGCTGGTACCTAAGTACTATTTCTGCTTATCTTGGCTTCTAGATGAAAGTAGTTCCTAGACCTTGCTATTTATTTTTATTTATTTTTTTTAATGTTTATTTATTTTTAAGAGAGAGAGAGAGACATAAAACGAGCAGGGGAGCGGCAGAGAGAGAGGGAGACACAGAATCCGAAGCAGGCTCCAGGTTCTGAGCTGTCAGCACAGAGGTCAACATGGGGCTCGAACCCATGAGCCGTGAGATCATGATCTGAGCTGAAGTCAGATGCTTAAATGACTGAGCCACCCAGGTGCCCAATAGACCTTGTTATTTAATGTGTTAATAAAGAAGTACCTGTGCTATGAAAGCATGCATTTTAAGAATTCTGATCATTCTACTGCGATAGAATTGTTTTCCCTATGTCATCCTACATATTTTATTTTATTTTGTGCATTTAAAATATGATTCTGAGAAGGGGATCCATGACACACAAAAAAGTTAAAAATTTCAAGCTCACGTCAATATTAACCACAAAGGAGCAACCAAAAGCCAACACAAGTAGAGGAACAGCATTCCTCACCTAGGGCACCAGCTTGGCACTTAACTGGCCATCCAACAAACTAAGAGACCATAGACACTTCATGGTGATTGTGGCTGGGGTAGATGAGGCTATTATCACAGCTCACACTCACCGAGGATGCCACAGAGGAAGGTGACTTCAGTACATCTGTGTAGCCACTGGGATGTGCCCAGTCAAGGCCCCTGGGGTGGGGGGTGATGCTTCTTCTCTCTACAGGGTTTTCACTTGAGGTAAGGTCCTCTTTGCCCTACCTCTCTGATATCTGACCACCTTAACATCATCGGGAAAAATAGAGGAACTAACAGCAAAGTCACCACTCCACACTTCTACAAAATCTGGGAAAGACCCCAGCGCAGAAGCCACAGCCTCATTAGTCTGGCTTTTTTCCAGATCACACAGGTCACACGTTAGTAGAATGAGGGCCATACTGGAGCTTTACCTTGTAGGGTAGTTAAGAGATTCAATGAGCCAGCAGCTGTGACGCACTTACAACAGTGGCTGGCACATGGTAAACACCGTAGGCATTGTTCACCAAAGACAATCTTGCCTTTTCTCTTTCTTTCTCACTAAAAAAAGCACCAATAATAAAATGCCTCTGAAATTTCACAAATTCAGTGTTAACCAACACAGCATTCAAGAGTAAGTGACATTAATTTGTAAAACATAGCTTTTGTGGAATGCTTACAGTCATTCTCAAACTTGAAAAGAAAAACATAGAGATGTTAAAGAGTAAATGGCAGCCCAGCTCTCCCACCCCGATACCTACTGCAGTCAGACATCAGGATTCTGATGGCACCTGACATACTATCATGTCTTCTAGCTAACCTAACATCCCTGTGCCTTACACACACGGAGGGCTGGTTTCTGCCGTTGGTGTCTGTCATCTGCAGAGTTTGGGACTATCTTGCAGTACTGCGTTTCCTGGATGTAGGACAAGTCAGCTCCTCAACCTCTCTTCTTTGCCTTTCTGTCACCAACCTGGACTTCCAATTTAATTTTTGCTCAATAATGCAAAGGGTAAAGAGAAATCTCTGGCTAAAGTTCCACAGAGTTTGGCACTATTCTGACTGTGAGGTGGAGAGTTTAATTAAAAATCACTGTGCATTCGTTTAGTTTATGGGGGAAAAAATTAGCCACCAAGGTCAAGGGAAATCATGGAATGCCAGGGTGCTGTGCAAGAAGCTTGGGCAAGTAGCTGTGGTCTACTCCCCACATTTTGTAGAGAAGGAAAGGAAATGGAGGGCATGTAGCATTTCCACAGCTATGAGGGAATACAGTTCCTCCAGAGACACAGGAGAGTTAAAGCACCCCCTTCCAGCTGCAAAGTGCCTCTTTGCAAATTGCCTGCTCTCCCTGCAGTCTATGGCAGGGAACAAGTTGGGCTGGTTTGAAACTTGCCTGGGCAACCAGCACCACCTGGTTCGCCTGCTGTTGCAGGATTCCTGCCTGTCTCATGACTTGTAAGTAAAGCCTACCCCGGGGAATCTCACCCCTACACTACACCAGGCTGCCTCAACCCATTTCCTGGGAAAGAGGGGAAACCTAATAGTCTGGGCTCCAAGGCACCAAGTGTCTGTGTCATTTTGTAGTGATTATATTCTGTTACCTTTGCTAGCAATGAATGACAGCATCCAAGAGCTAAGATGAGGTTTTAGTGACCTCCTCCAACCTGCCACTGCAACCCTGGCCTCTGTACTCCCATTCTCCTGATAAAGACCACTCCCTTACAAATTACTCAGATCAGGTGCGATACGTGCACAACACATCATGATTAACCAGCATAGCAAAATGCCCCCCCTTTCCTTAATCATTTACAACCACATCCGCACTACAGTACACTGGGTCACATTTTAGGTTAATAGCTATGACAAGTGCTAGGGTTTTTTTTCTGACCTGAGAACGCAAAACGAGTCCATCCTCTTTAGGGCTCCCCTTTAAACCTTCTGGAGACTGACACCGGCTACACTGAATTCTATTTTGCACGCGGAGGATCCTGCTGCGTTATTGTTTCCATCACTGTGAGTAGGTGGATAGGGCAGCTAGAACTTTAGGTTTCCGGGTTCTGGTGCCAGCAGGCATTGAGAGGTTGTAAAGTTCAAGTGCCTTCGAAGTGATTAAAATAAACACACAAGTGGTTCCTAGGCCACTCCCACCTCCTACAGAGAGCTTCATCTGGAGAGGCCACCACACTCCCAGTTCCCAAACTTCTGACGAGCCGAGATGGCAGTCCTCCTAGCCGCTAGGGTTCGCTTAGCCCCCATCTGATGCCCGGCACCTGATCGTCTTGGTCACCTGTGGGCTTCGCTGGGTTCCAGGCCATTTTCCAGGCTGACATCTGTCTGCACCATCTCCTGTTTCAGTTCTCCGATCTCCGAGGCGATTGTGTCAATGAGCTATTCAAAGACAAAAATAGTGTGACGTCAACAGTGGAAGAGGCGTGCCCAGAGCCAGAGGAGCCTCTGCCACTTCAATAGCACAGAGACCACCTTTTTTTTTTTTTTTTTTTTTTTTTTTTTTAAATCCTGGCTGTGTGAATTTCCTCTAGCCAGAGGAAAAAAATAAAGAGGGTGGGAGCAGATTTTTCTAAAATAAAAAAAAAGAGGAAGAACTTAGGTTTCGGTACAGCCCTAAGAAAAAGGATATGACACCCAGTTTGGTTTCTCAACATGAATACAAAAAGGAATAAACAAATCCTGTAAAACCAGGCTTCCACATTCATTTTGTCAAAGTCAAAACTCAAGAGGAATTCCCTGCATTAAAATTTATAGAATCATGGTTCTGATTACAGAAATAAGCATATTTAAAGGACCTGTATAGTTTGTAATCAATTTCCAGACCTTAAGTTTACTACTCATCCTATTCTTTGCTTTTTATTTATTCTTTTTAATACAGTAGACTGGGAAAAAGGAAGAGAGAGAGCTGCATGGAATGTGCAGCGGGGGACTGGAGAGGGAAAAGTATCTTCTTCTTGCAGAAGGCTTATGCGGGCTTAGATCCTCTACCCATACACCTGGGAAGAGGCTCCAGCTGAACCTGAAGGCTGGTCTAAACTCTTGAGGCCACCTAATCAGTTATCTAACAGAATCCTTCCTGGTGCTATCTAGGCATTATATGTGTAGAGCAGCTGTTCTCACTTATTTTTAAAAATATATAGTTGTTTTTTATATAAACATTATTTATGTCATAATATAATAGATTTATCCTTGTTTTGAAATAAGTATTTTAAAAATTTCTCCATTTTAACTCCTAATACAGCAAGTATCTGTACATATAATCCACATGAACACTAGTTCTTTGGGATTCTCCATAATTTTTAATAGTATAAAGGGATCTAAGGACTAAAAAGTTTGACAATTGCTGTTATAGTCAAAGACAGGTATTGTCTTGCCTCAAGCAGTTTTTATCCCACCCAGACTCTGGGAGAAACTTCTTTTGAGTTTATAGGCTGTTCTAAAATGTTGACCTCATCTGTTCATTCATTAATTCAACAAACTTTTATGGGCACCCACTTCATGCCAGGTTATACAAGCACAGAATAAGGTTGACAGTTCTGATGGAGATGATACTCTGATGGAGCACAGACCACAGCCCTGAGCACTGAGAAGTTCCAGGATGAAAATGGAACAGGGTGATGCCATAGGGGGCAGCTAAGTGGCCACTACTCTAGCTAGGTTGTGATGGTGAGGGTAGATCTTGAGGAAGTGATGGAGACCTGAATGAGATGGGAACCATGAAAAGATCATGGGAAGACCCCTCCATACAAAGAAAGTCCCAGAGTCTTGTGGCATGTGGCATGTGGGGAGGCATGTGGCAGAGAGGCAGGCAGGGACCAGGTCTACTGGCATTCTAGATCATGTATCCATAAATTTGAGATTTCTACACTAAGAACCATCAAAGGGCTTTAGGATGGAAAGACATTTTCTTTGTTTTATGTTCTAAAAAGATCACTTTGGCTGCTGGCTAAAGATGGTTTGTAAGGACAAGAGGAGAAGCAGCAAGACCAGTTTTGAGGCAACTACAGTGATCCAGGCAAGAGTGGTCCAGCTGGCTTACAGCAAGGTGCTAGCAGTGGACTTAGAAACAAGGTGGGTGGGGGGGAACAATTTAATACAGCAATTGATAGAAGTTGACGGACTCAATGTAGGAGGGGTAAGAAGAGAAGAATCAAGGACAACTCCTATGTTTTTGGCTTGAAAAATCAGACAGATGGCAGTGCCCTTGACTGACATGGGGAAGGGTTAGGTTTGAGGAAAAAATCGAGTTGGATATTGGGTAGGTTAAGCCTTATTTGATTTTCTTATTGGCCATCAACAAATTTGGTAAGTGGCTTTTGACAGTCAGTATGGAGAGATTTACACATTTGGAAGTCATTGGCATATGTGTTAGCATTCTAAAGCCCTGTGACAGGGAGAGATTACCTGAGGGGAAAGTGGAGATAGAGAAGGGCTCCCTGCAAATAGGGACACTCTGTACACTCCCAATATCTGGTGGTCAGAAGAAGGGAGCCAGCCAGGTCCTCCATGCTTGATCCATCCCTATTGTGTGTTCTGGGATGCAAGCGGTAGGTGAACATTCTAGAAGCACTGGGGACTTGGGAGAGAAAATGACTAGGAGATCCCTTTTACACATATCCCAGCGGCAAAAATTTAAAAGTCTGACAATCCTGGGGCACCTGGGTGGCTCAGTCAGTTAAGTGTCTGAATTCAGCTCAGGTCATGATCTCATGGTTCGTGGGTTCAAGCCCCACATTGGGCTCTGTGCTGACAGCTCAGAGCTTGAGGCCACTTCAGATTCTGCCTCTCTCTCTCTCTCTTTCTCTCTCTCTCTCTGCCCTTCCCCCGCTCACACTCTTTCTCTCAAAAATAAGTAAACATTAAAATAAATAAATAAATACAAGTCTGACAATCCCAAATATTTGAGAATGTGGGAAAACAGTAATTCCCCAAATGCTGCTAGAGGAGTAGGATTTGTAGAGCCACTTTGAAGAGCAATTTGGGAATGTCTGGTAGAGTCAAAGACACCCAGATTCCTAGGTATGTGCTCTAGAGAAATTCATGCCCATGGGTGCAAGGAGACCTTTATAAAAATATTTGCTGCATCATTATTTGTAAGAATACCAAATTACAAGGACTTAAATGTCCATTAATGAGAATGGGTAGAATGAGGTATAGAATACTACATAGCAGTTAACGTTAATGAACCAGAGTTATCAGTATTAACACATATACAAACACAAATGCTCAAAATTTTTTCATAAAAGCAAGAAAAAAAGTTGAAAAGGGTTATATCCAGTATAAAAAGTTTAAAACCATTCAAAACTGTACTATACTATAGTGTTTATAAATACACACATAGATAGACTACTCCAATGTGTAATATGGGGGTTATAATCTTAATCCAGGATAGTGGTCACCTCTGGAAGAGAAATGGATGGAGATGTTCACAGGTCAGTGTTTCAACCATCTGTGAGATTTTCTTTCTTTCCTTCCCCCCCACCCCCCACCCAGAGAGAGTAAGCGGGGGAAGGGGGCAGAGGGAGAGAGGGAATCTTAATCAGGCTCCATGCTCAGCTTGGAACCGGATGCAGGGCTGGATCCCACAACCCTGGGATCATGACCTGAGCCAAAATCAAGAGGCAGATGCTCAACCCATGAGCCACCCAGGTGCCCCGAGATTTTATTTCTTAAAATGAAATGGCAAAATGGTAAGATTGACAGAGCTGAATGATATGTGTTTAGCAGGATGTGTGATTTTCAGTATGTTTATTCATAATCAAAATTATTAGGAAAATAAAAAGTGTATGAAAATGGAGGGAGATGGAAGGTCAGAGAAGGTGGGAGTGAGTGGCGTGATGAAGGCAATCTGAGTGTCTGTCCTGAAGCTCCTCAATCTGGGCTGGGTCAGTGTCCCATTCTGGGCCATGGCTATGGTCCTGGACAAGAGAGTCACACACAGGAGGGTCACCCACAGTCTCAGGCAAACCTAGGAGACAGAATTCCCATCCCTAGCAAAGAGACAGGTCACTAGGCACAACCACTGTCTCCACCCTCAGTCACCTTCACAGCCACCATATTAATTTGAACGTAAAAATAGCCTTCCCCAGGAGAAGCCCTTGATCTTCTCCTACCAGATTGTTCCTCCTGATACTGGTCTTGCTGACACCTTTGGTAGCATCTCCAGACCTCCACATGCCACACTTGTTTCCTTCTCTGTCCCTGACCAAACACAAAGAACCTAGAATTTGTGGTTCTCACTTAGTAGCACTCGGATTTATCTGTAATGCAGAAGTGCAGTGACCCTAAGACACAAAGGTGGACAAGGACATAGGGTGCACTTGGCTGGGTGGCTATGGTACCCTTCCCAGCTGCATGAGGGTTTTCTCAGCCTCCACCTCTCCCCTCACCCTCCTTTCTGCCCTAGCTCATGCATCTGATGTCGCAGGGGGTTGTACCTGACAAAGAAAGGGACCAGAGTTTAGCATTCCAGAGTCAAGCCTGACTCATTGAATGATCTATTTTTACACCCACCACACCCCTCCCCCAGCCAAAGTCATCCCCATTCATCTCCTCCTCCCTGAGGTCTGTCCCGGTGTCAACGATTGGATTTGTGAGCTTCCCCACATTGTTCCCAGGTACGTGTGTGTGTGTGTGTTTAATTCCTGTAGATGTTTGATCTTATCTCATCTCTTCCCAATTTAATTCTTTGAGGACAAACACAGATAACCTGCCACCCACTAAAGGGGGGAAGTTCTCAGCTAACCTTTCCCAGGTTACAGACAATAGCAGTTTCAGCTTAAGTGCTTTATCAAAGTTGGTGTTGCTAATCAAAATTTCTGCATATCCACTTATGCAACCCAAGACCCCACCACATCTCTGTAACTGTCCAGAATTCCTACAAGACGGGGAAGGGGCTGCTTAAGCATCTGCCAAGCAAGCACTGCTCTTCACAACCCTATTTGTCTGCCCAGGATGTGTGTGGATACCCGGGAAGGTGGCCACAGAGCCAAGTGGCTACTATTCAGTGCAGTCAGAGAGGAAGACAGGACACTAGGTTCCAGGGCACGAAGCTAGGGAGACAGTGGTTCTACCAAAAATACAGCATCTGTCTCATTTCTAGAAAGCTTCAAGTTGTGAGGAAGGACCCAAACCCAAGAGACAGACACCAAAAAGCACTGGGCATCACAGAGTCTAACCTGATAAAGCCAGGGCATTGCCTGTGTTTGTTATCTACCACAGGGAAAAAGAAAGGGTGGCATGCCTACCTTCCCATACAGGGAGAGAGGGGGCTGCTGTAAAAGACAGAAGAGAGGAAGTCAAGCCAGGGCTTCTGTCTCTGGGTTCCTCCCTCATTCTACTCAGAACCCAAGGTACTCATATCTTCACACATGAGCATTCATGCATAACAAAGCACGGAAATCCTGAACTGTTCACCTGGGTGATTTTCATGCTAACTGGCATTCAGGCCAAGGAGAAGAATTCAGGAAGGTCCAAGTTCTTTCCCTATGAGATCATACCCAGGGCTCTGCCGGGACTAAGCTGGGCCTGTAGCACCCCAGTTTAGAGCAGGAGCCTACACTAATTTGTACCATTCTGTAATCACTCTGGTAATCTCTCCGCAGGCGGGGACCTCATTTGAGAAGGCACACTTCAAGCAGCTCTGTCCAGTTTAAAGGATGTCTAGTTGTGACAACTACCTGGTAATCTGGCAGCATGGACCAGTGGTAAGTGCACCAGCTTTGGGCTCAGAAAGACCTGCCTTCAAATCCCATACTGCCCCCCTGTTGGCTATGTCCTGAACCTGTCTGGGCACACAGTTGGATCCCTGATGCTAAAGGCTTGTGCTACTGAGGGGAAGCTCTCTTGGAGGGTTAAAAACAGACAATGAGATTAAAACACTGCAACAAGCATCTAAATGCTTCCCATTTCTCGTCCTATTTAAATTCTCTCTTTTTATTAATTGTGAGCATTACCATGAAGCAGAGTGATACTAAAAAACACTTCAAATAGGCATATACACCTCCTGGCCTGGAAAGAGGCCATTTCATTACCAGAGGCAGACCTGGATCTACAAAAGAACAGTGTTTGTGGAGTCCAATCTTCCTTTGACGGCTGCCCAGAAGTCTCTAATCTCAAGATCTGCCCACTAGACGCCTATTTTCCCCGACTGGGGACAGAAGTCTTGATGCCATCCGTGCTCACACATGGGAGGCTGGGGGCGGGGGGAGGGAAAAGGGAGGGACTCCAAATCTTGTGTTCTTTCTTTTAGGGTTAGATAAAAGGAGAAAAAAAGTCTGTTGAAGGCCAAGCGGAATTAAAAGGAGAAAGTGTTTATAAAGCAAGTTCTGATACAGTGCTCTTCAAATGGCAAGTAGAACTCAGGAATGTTATCGTGGTTTGAAAAGGGATGTGTTACTGATATGGTGAAGACTTGAAACCTAGGGTGTGGGAAAAGTCAAGTGTTTAGCTCTCAGCTATGGAATTTCTATTCACCCAGTGCATCAACTTGGCCTTGGGGTGTGATGGGCCTTTATAGTCCCATCAGCCCTGTGGGATGAGACCTACCTCCAGGTCATGAAAAACCACATGACCCAAATAATCTTTCTCCTGTCTGTTTCTGCCAAGCTGGGGGAGCCTCATGGTCTGGTGGGTACATCCCACGTTGGGGCTCTTTTAGAGTAGTCTGGGGGTACCTGAGTGGCTCAGCCGGTTGAGCGTCAGACTTCAGCTCAGGTCATGATCTCACAGTTCACGAGTTCAAGCCCTGCATCGGGCTCTGTGTTGACAGCTCAGAGCCTGAAGCCTGCTTTGGATTCTGTGTCTCCATCTCTCTCTGCCCCGTCCCTGCTCATGCTCTCTTTCTCTCAAAAGTAAATAAACATTAAAGAAAAAATTAAAAAATAAAAAATAAATAAAGTAGTCTGGAAATGGGTTCCTTATCAGCTTTCAGATGATCTTTGCCCCCAGGATCTATCACTGTGGAAACAAACAAAATAATGAAGGGTTCTTCCTTCCATTTGCAGAGGAGTATCTAGAAAATGATGATGGAGCATCTCAAAACCTTGTCCGTTGTTTGTTTGTTTTTGTTTTCTAAACTTTATGTGTTACATCTCTCAAGGGTGTTTGCATTTATATTTTTGAAATTTAATTATAATTGCAGACATCATACATGAATAGATTCTCATTGAACAAATTATTGTAGTTAAATCTAATCTTCCCTGACCTTTAATCCTTCATCCATAATCCTTTTCACCTACCCAAAGGTAACCACTTTTATCAGTTTCCTGTGTACCATTCTTGAATGGTGTCATTCTGTGCTTTTTCTATCAAATGGAATTATACCGATGTATTGTCCTATAATTCCCTTATTTCCCACAATGAAATGTAAGATTTATCCACATTGATACATGAAGCCCTAGTTCATTCGTTTTAAGTGGCAATGGTTTTCCACCCTAGGGATATACCACATGGAGATAATACATAGGATACACCCTGTAGCCATTCTATTTTGACAGACACTTGGGTCATTTCCAGTGTTTTGTGGCATAAACAGTACTCTGTTAAACATCCTTGTGTACTGTGTGAAACCGCACAGAAAATGCTGCGCTCCATTCACATACAAAGTTCTGAGATGGTGCTACATTGCTCTTCAGGTGGCTGTGCCCAGCTGTACTCCCTCTGCCATCTTTGAAAGTCTCCCCCTCACTTGTCATTGTGTCATTTTATCAAACTTTTAAACTTTGGCCAATATGATGAATAGAAGTGACTTTTAATTGTCTCAATGTGCTTTGCTCGGGTTATATGTTTGTTGTCCATTTGTATTTCTTCCTTTGAGGAATTGCCTGTTCATTTATCTGTTGCCTATCTTGGGATTTCTTGGTTTTTCTTATTAAATTGTATGAGTTGTGAATATGCATCTCTTGTCTCAAATATTTAAAAGATTTTCTCTCATACTTTTTTTTGTCTTTTAATTTCCCTAAGCTTTTAATGTTGATAGAATCAAAATGTTTTCATTATAGCTCTTGTTTATTGACCCTTGTCTAGGAAGACATTCTTTATCTTGAGGTTATAAAACAGTTTCCTCTATTTTATGCTGAGACTTACACATAGTGTTGCCAATTTCCATATAATGTACTTTTTTATTAGTAGTCCTTTCATTCATTCACACAAAATTTTATGTGTGGTATGAAATCAGGACAAGGAGGGGAGGGATAACTCTAATATGGCCGAAGCTAGGTTCCCCAAACCCCTATACCCTACACTCTGGGATGGCTATATCTGCCCCAAGGCTATATCTGCCTGCCTTCTGCAGGCCAAGGAATGTACCAGAGGGCTGCCATTTAAAAATATGCCCAAAGGCTGGGGGTGGCCTATGAGGCAGGAGGTAGAACTCTGCCCTTGATTTTTTTTTATTCCAAATGGGGAGCAAATGAATTCAACAGCATTTTTGCAATGGCCCATCTTAGCCCTGCTGATTCAAAACATCCTCTAGTAATAGCCAGAACCTTACTGTTTACTAAAATACAACATTTACTGTATTTTTATTCCATTTTCTATTTTGGAGTGGAAAGAAAAAAAAATCTCCACACCACACACATACATAGAGAAAAAGGTAATAAGCAACCTGCCCCTGTACCCTCTTCTGAGTAAAGTGAAATGAATGGTTTGATGTGTGAATAACTTTCTGTCTTTACCTCAAAGTGGAAAAGAATGGTGTCAAAAATAGAAATAATAGGTCCCAAAAAGAATCACTTGTGCAAACCCCCGTGTCGGCAAACTAGGACTTAATGCCTAACCTAATTGCAGTTCCAGCCTCTCCCAGGAGTGGCATTTTCAACCAGTCTGCAATTTCCTAATCAACACTAGTAATATAAACTGCAGGACAGACCTGGGCCCTTCCCCCAGAGGAAGGTGACCCAGCCTAACACAAACCTTTCTTTCATTTATGACTTCTTGTCCTCACTCCCTTCTGCCTATGCAGGTCTTCCATTTTGTAACTGCTCCTTGGAGCTCCGTTTTACTTGCTGGACAAGACACTGCCCCATTCATGAATCGATGGCCAAGTAGACCTTCAAGTTTACTGAGCTGAATTGTGCTTCCTAAATAGCCGTATTTAGAGGAAACCAACACAAGTGAACAGATCTAATATTTAAGAGCAGAATTTGGCTAAATGACCAACTTGGAATTCCTTTGGCTATGCAGCTTCAACAGTGCGTCCTTGAGTAAATGATGTGATTCCTTAAATCTCCTCATCTGTGGACTGAAGATACGCTAAGGCCTGCTTGGAGCTGCATAAGGTTCCACTTTAAGTGAAAGCAGGCAAAGCCTACAGCAGATGTACACTTTTAGTATTTGCTGGTGGGGAGCGTGCCCACCAATTTACATCACCTATCCATAACAAAAAAGTCAGAGGTCTGGTTCAGAGGGTGCTAGAAGTGTGGGGTGGGATTAAGATAGCAGGATACGTTGGCTAATTATATCTGTTGAGGGACATGGGTCTTTGTAACAATGCACCTGAGAGAGACTTCCACATGCTATGTCCCTATAGGGACTTGAATTCCATGGGGCTTCTTGGCCCCCTTGGGTACCCCTTGGGTACACCTCAAGATGCTGATGGACCAGGATTTCATACCTCTTAGCCTCTTGGACCTTCCTCAGATCTGAAAACCCCTGCAAACATCAGGCAGCACAGTGGCCTCCCCTGAGACCAGTCCTTCCACCAGACGGGGCCTCTAATGCTTCCCAAAGTGGCCAGGAGAAGAGAACCTGGCCATACACAGCCATCCCCAATGTCCTTGTCAAAGCACAGCTTTCAAGTAGCTAGAACGAGCTTTGTCTGGTGCACCAAGACCCAGAAGCGCTCTCAGGGTCTATTCCTGGCCAATGCCAGATGGGTACTGAGGTATAAATGCCCCAGCTCCCTTTTCTCTGGTAAAGACAACTCAGAAGCAAGATCTACACTGTCCCTGAGTTCCCTTTGAGATGGAGCCAAAGTTTCTTCAAGGGACTTTGCTTGAAACTGGACTCTTGTCTGACCTCCTTCCCTGTCCCACTATGAGTTTCTCTTGAGAGCACTTCCTGAAAAGCCACTTCCATAAAAGTCTTTAGCTCTGGACCTGTTTCTGGAGAACATAAGACAGCCCCCAACCTTCACTCTTGGCTCCCCTCTTTCACCATTTGAGGTTGATGGTCCTGCCTGTGGGTTATTCCTGGAGCCAGAGGCTCTCTCAAATGCCCAGACCTGGGTATAAATTCCACAGGGTAGGAACTATGTTTTTTTACTCACTACCATATCTTCAGAGCTCAGGCTGTCCCTGGCACACATGAATTGTTGAATGAACAAGTGCTCTTCCTCCTCTGCCTTCCTCTTGGTAACTTCCCTGTTCATTTTCCTCCTAGATCAGGGCTAAATCAGGACATGGAGGAGGTGGAGCTCCAACCAGTCCATGCTCAGCTGGACATGGTGGGGAAGTGACTGACACAGTGGTAGCCACTAAAAGACACTGCTCGAGATTTGTCAACTATTTACCACCAACAACCATTCATGTGGTTGCACATCCAGAACGCATGGTTAGGTTGTCATGGAGCAGAAGCCATTGGCTTTAAGACATGATCCCTTCAATGACTAAGTTGTAAACTACTTCTACTAAAAAGTAACAGAGGTCCAAGTAGGCTCTACCTTGCCAGAAAATCAACAGCAAGTATGTGCAGGCTGTGAGGGCCTGGGGGGACCAGGATGGCTAGGGGCTGCCAGTTCCGTGCAACTTCTAGAAAACAAGCCCAGAGTTTTTTGGGTTTTGTTTTTCACTATATTTGAAATGATTCTACAAACACTGATATAACTTCAAATTTAGTGTATCCTTGGGGTACAGAAAGTTTTTCAGATATACACAGTGTCTGTAGTTCAATATGTGAAATGTGGAAACAACTTGTGGGGCTGCATCTTAAAACAGTCATTCTGCTGAGGTCCCAATTTACTTGGTCAGTTGTCTGAGGCCAGTATTGTGCTCAATTCTTCAATGACCTCAGAAGTCACACATTATCACCACATTACTACTTGTGGCTTTGAGTTTTAAGGTTAAGTAACAAGATAAATGGTAGAAGGGCCACAAAGAACAGAGTTTCTCTTTCCAAGAGTTGGCACTGATATCTTCTGCAGCCCTGGTTAGTTTCAGCATTTTTGCTTTAAATCTGATATTACATTTGTTTCTTTATATTTTTAAGAAATGTTTATAAAGTATGTATTAAGCACCAGGCTCTGGGTCTGTAATAGGGAAGAAAAACACAAACACAGTGAGCTCCATCAAATTTTTGATACTATAATTATAAGGCACACTCTTACTTTATATGCCACCAAAAAAAGAGAGCTACCAATTAAAATTATAACACACCACTGACTATAGGATACAAATGATTTCAGACATGATAAATATTTGAAATCAGTAAATCTTGGAATTGAAATGCACTGATCTACGTCTTCATGGAGCTCAAGTTGGAGAGGCTAAAGGTTGCATGGACCAAGAAGCCTGAGGTTGTTGGTGGCTTGTTTTGCTGTCTGGTCAGTGGCAAATCTGCTGCGTGAGGACTAGCATCCTGGAGTTTGTAAAACAGGGAGTGGCAAGATGACCAGCAGGCTTGGTGTTGGGCTTCACCTGGCACCCTCACTAGGTGTGATGGCTCTCATGGAAAGCATTCTACCTTGACCATGACTGGAAGCCTGGCAAGAACAGATTCCTGCACCCTGAGCAGGTACTTTGGCCCCAGGTCCCTGGGAAACATGAAACCTGAAGCCCACTGCCATAGGAAATATGCACTAAGACCTGAGTATGGTGCCCTTCTGGCCTTCGAGCATTCAGAGGAATGCTAAGGCCAATGGAGCTTTGGTAGATTCACCACTGAGATCAACCTTATCCATCCATCGATCAGTTCAACCACAAGTGGTTTATTCCTACAGTTAACAAAACTATGCAAAGCTTGATGCAAAAAAAAGTTGCCTTTCAAATCATAGTTGAACACTGTATACCAAGCCTACCTAAGGGTCGTCTGGAATGTCATTTTGTTTGACTCTTGTCCTTTGATTAAAGCCCAGAGTGTATAAAGTCAGATGCAGAACATGTAGAAAACTGGTAAATGGCAAATGATACTTGTTTGGCAGAAAAGATTAGAAAAAAAAAAAAAGGTTTTAATTTTTTTGCCCTGGACATCTTCATCCACTTTTGTATTAGGTTTAACCATATGAAATTGCAATTGTTTGAAGGTCAAAACATTATTGAATATTAGCAGTATCAAGCTTATATCTAACCTTTCAAAGTTAGACACACAAAGCTGGCTAACAGTGGGTGTTATCGCTGGTTCAACATGGGATTCTTTTGTCCAGTGACTATTAGCCAGTCTCTGACATCCAGAGTTGGTTTTAACATCCTGTTGCTTTTCTCTTTAATGAGTGAAATCAATCTTTGACACACACTCACTAAGTACTTATATGAGAACTGTACAGTGGTTTTCATTTTTGAAAATTATCTCTGAGGTTTAGGGCCATCCATCCTAAGACACTTGCCGACTGTGGGCCCCAGGACTCGTGCATGTATATGTATGTGGGTATGCTGGGCAGGGGGTCCTTAACCTCTTTGGACTTCAGTTTTCTCAAGCATTAAATAGATCAATGGATTTCTAATGCCTCTTCTGGCTCCAACTCTTGTTGATCCCTAGCTGTCCTTCTGTGCCTTTCAGAATGCAGTGGCATGAATGTTGTTGTCACATTCACTTCCCTTTTACCACTTCCAGCTTCCTACTTAGCTTTGCTGGGCTTTCTACAAGCACTGGAGGAGAAAGAATGACTCACCCTTTCTGGAAGCCAAGCTGAATGTATACCATCAATTTATATATGAAAACTATTGAATTCAGCACTTTTAATTCTAGGAACTGCCCCAAAGAAATAATTAGATATATATCAAAGAATGTTCTTGGCTGCATCGTTTATGATAGTGAACAAGAACTAAATGTCTAACAACAGTGGACTGGTTAAAATATGGTACAGCAATATACTGGACTACTACACGGCCACGGAAATAGTGATTCTGTTACTCTTAAAACACAGAAAACAAACTGATGGTTGTCAGAGGGGAGGTGGGCGGGGAGATGGGTGGCACAGGGGAAGAGGGTTAAGAGGTACAAACTTCCAGTTGTAAAATAAAGAGGTGCTGAAGATAAAAGCACAGCATAGGAAATACAGTCAATAATATTTAATAATGTGATATATGAAGAGATGGTAACTACACTTATTGTGGTAGGCACTGAGTACTGTATAGAATTGTCAAATCACTATGCTGTACACCTGAAATAACATAACATTGTATGTCAACTATATCTCAATAATAAATTTTAAAACGGTAATCCTGTTATATATCAATTGATATGTGCAACATACATCAATATATCAATATAGTGATAAATTAGTGAAAGAAAAGATGTAAAATGGCATGTATTCTCTGAGCCCATTTGTGCAATATATTTATCTGTGGATTTATGTACTATAAAGGAAAAACAGCAAAATTCTGGATGCCTTTGCATGTAGATACTCACAGGGCCCATTTCCAGATGGAGCATTTAGTGGTGGTAAAATATAGGTAATATTCTCTTCCTTCTTTGCATTTTGAAATTTTTCTGCAATAAGCATATTTTTTTCCATAGGAAATATAGCTATCTTAATTTTGGGAAAAATAGAAGGGAAAGAGTAATTTGAAGGGTGGAATTCACATAGAGCCTGGAGTTAACAGAACAGCAATTAGACAAGTCTTTTCTTTAACTGTTTTTAATGTTTATTATTATTTTTTTTTTGAGAGAGAGACAGAATGAGAGCAGGAAGAGGCAGAGAGAGGCAGATAAAGAATCTGAAGCAGGCTCCAGGCTCTGAGCTGTCAGCACAGAGCCTGATGTGGGGCTCGAATCCAAGAACCATGAGATCATGAACTGAGCCAAAGTGGGACACTTAACCAACTGAGCCACACAGGTGCCCCATGTTTTCTTGAGAGCACATGGACTCTGTGGTATACTACTCTGCCAATAGGTGCTGATATTTGCTAAACCTAAGTGCCCATGATATATCACCTGGCTGGTGCAAGTCTTGATAAAACAAAGGAAATAAGATGGCCTGCCATTTGCCATGGTGGAGCTGTGGAATGAGGTTCCTCACTCCCTGAAGTCAGGACCTTGCCAAGTACAAGTGGCACCTCACCTATACAGTGCACCTTTTTTTTTTTTTTGACAGATCTACTCAGCTACAAGCCAGGCATTGACCTCAATATGGAACAGAAGGCATTCCTCATTCCAAACCATCAGTTATATATAGGGAAGTGTTCTCTCTTTTCTTCTAGTTATAAAAAATGAAGTAAGCTCTGAGCTGTAATTTTCCTATGCACCACTGCTTCTACTGAACCCACTCCAGGTGCCTACTGAGTTCAAATGCACAAGCTGGGAGATGTGTTCAAATTAGCATTTCCCCAAATGTTTTTTGCCCAACAACAGCAATGTAAGATGTGAGCAGGTGGGATTTCCAAACAGGGTTACTGTTCCAGTAACACTGGAAACAGTTGATGACACTGGAATAAACATTCAGTCAAACAAAGTCATTGTGTGCTCCTCAGAATCTTTAAGATGCTGGTGTGCGGGGTCGGTCCCCAGGATGATAACAGGGTGCACAGGATTCCACTACTGCCCTACAACTCTTCGCTGATGACCATTTCAGCCAAGCGGCATTCTGGAGAAACTCAAAGAAATGCTGACCTAAGGGGACACTGACATGGCCTCTGGGGACAACAACTGCTGCATGTAGAATCTCTGTCTTAATTAAAACAAAAACAAAACCAAGAAAAACCCACCAGATATGAACAGAGTATAGATTCAAAGGAAACAAACTGAAGAGGAAGCATGAATCTACAACTTGCAACATGAAAGCAAGAATTTTGAAACAGACCATTAAAATCTTATTTTCTGTAAGTTGAGTATGATAATGTCTTCTGAGCACATATATTTAGTTTAGGGAAGGAAGAAGGCAGAGGGATTATGAAAAGGGAATTTGGATTTTAAGAAAATGTGAACGTCGGTCATTTCAGTCTTGTGAAGACGATTAGTAACTCTGAGGGGATGAATCACTGAGGCTTTGAAACTTGTTAAAATGCAAAGGGTTTGCTCCTGATCAGGAACTGAATCTCTGATGCATGAGTCTTCAGAGGCACCCTGACCTCATGATTTCATATAGGATATGCGTAATATGTGTAGCAGGTGTGGGTAGTGCCTTGCCCCTAACCCATGGAGGCCACCGCCCCCGTAGGCTGTAATGGCTTTCTACTGCGAGCACCTAGAAGTCTCCCCCCAAGGTTTGTGGATGCTCAGAAGAGCTCAGAGTAGGATGAGATCTGGTGCATAAATACCCCAGCTTCCTCCCCATTGGAGGGACAACATGGACACTCACTACTCAGTCTCCCAGGACCAAGAGTCTGCCTTCCCTACTTTGTCTCACTCCCCTACTCTCGTACCTGAGCCCCCTGTGATCACCTATCAAACAGACTTCTGGCATTCACATCCTGTCTCTGAATCTGCTACTGGGGAACCGAACCAATGTTTTTCTTTTTTGCTATAAATTCAGAGCAAGACCTCACAGGCTATCTACTCCAGCTCAAGCATTTAGGTGCCTTCAATACCCCTTACAGCTTTTGCTCCTCCCTAGTGTTCCCAGGTAATGGGTATATGGGGGAATCTTAGAGTATTCTTGAAACTCTGCTTTGGTTTAGGTCATGTGACCAGAATTGGGCACAGTGTTCCAGTGCTAGCCTGGCCTCATTTCCTCCACACACACACACACACACACACACACACAATGCACACACACACACACACACACACACTGTGATAAAGACGCTTACAACTCTGGGGTGCCTGGGTGGCTCTGTCAGTTAAGTGTCTGACTTTGGCTCAGGTCACGATCTCTCCATCCCTGAGTTTAAGCCCCGCATCAGGCTCTGTGCTGACAGCTCAGAGAGCCTGGAGCCTGTTTCAGATTCTGTGTCTCCCTCTTGCTCTCTGCCCCTCCCCTGCTCATGCTCTGGCTCTCTCTCTCAAAAATAATAAACATTAAAAAAATATTTTTTTAAAAAAAAGATGCTTTCAACTCTTATTATCATTAAGAATAAAACTAACAGAATAATATCCACCAGACTAATGTTTCTCAAACTGGAATGTGCCCACGCACCACCTGGGGAGCTTGTTAAAACTCAGGTTCTGACTCCTAGGTCTGGGGTAGGGCCTGAGATTCTGCATTTCTAACAAATTCCTCGGCTGATTGACAGCCCACACGTGGAGCAAGGTTCTAGTGGCCTGTAAGAGCCCAGAGGACAGGATCAATGCTTTTGATGTCAGTATATTCAGTATCTTACCCAACTGGCCACATAGTGGATGCCTAATATATATTGTTGAAGTAAACTCTTGCAATTGTTTTATTAATAATTCAGTTCACTAATTAAAAATTAAAAATTCAGCTGCCCAGCAGACAAGAAAACAACAACTGTTTAGTGCAAATTCGCAAAGAAAAATCTTTCTCGTGGTGGGAAATTACATGCTGGGACACCAGTGATGTCAATGCACAGTATGGGTAGGTAGGTAAGTAAACTTGGAATGAGAGTCACTGTCAACTCATTTATTGGAGACCTGTTCCTATTAGGGTGCTGAGCTAAATGGAAACCAAAAGAGGTATAGGACATTGTCCCTGGCCTATGTCCCTGAAGATTCAATGGGCTTACAATGTGATTGGAAAGGTAAGACAGGGATAAGTAACAAGGAACACATGTCTGGTGAGTGCTCACAGACAGAAGTAATACCGACAACTTGTATTTGCTCAACATAAATCACCTGACTCTCAGTAAAGCCATTCGGATCACTAAATAGGTAGCACTGTTGTCTATGGCTAGACTTCTGTTTGAGTCCAGTTAATGAGTGTGTGGGGAAGACTTCTGGAGTTGAGTCTGGAATTTCAGAATCTGCTTTTAATGTTCAGTTTAATTTAATCATCAAGACACAATGAGTGGATGCTCTGTAAAGGGTGCCGGGGGCCACAGTCATCCAAAGGTAAGGAAGGAAGAGCCAAAGAGAGAGCCCTGTGGGTCCTTTGATCAATGCCACTGCCAGCCCACATCACCTGCCCCATGGCTGTGGCTGGCTGCACATCCATGCACTGGGTTCACATGCTGAGAATTATCTATTCTGATAACCAAGGGACTGATGTTTTTGACATCATAGATAAACCACCAATTAGAATGAGTATCAAGTAGGTTGACTTTGTGAGAATTCATCAAGCTGGATACTGATGAGAGCACCTTCTGTATGGATGTTACACTTCAATAAAAAGTTAAAAATATAATAAAATGAATAAAATGGTGCCATTTGAAGATTCAAAAATCATGACCTCTGAAATGCAGAAGTGAGCCTGGGTTGGATCTAGAATGAGGGGAGAAGAAATTACAAAAGGTCATAACTTGGGGTGATTACCAAACATTGAAGATGGACTGTGGGCTACAGCAGTGTCATAGCCATGTTCAATTTCTTGACTTTTGTGATTTACTGTGACTATGTAAGAGGATATCCTTGCTTCTAGGAAATACACACAGAAGGGTCTAAATGGGTGTGATTTCTCCACTGCATTCTCAAATATATAAGAAAATATATGTGATTGCATATAAAGAGGCAAAATTTATATATTTATGGAATAGTTACAGATTTATACAATTGCTTGTGTATGTGTGTGCACAGAAAGAAAGAGAGCCATCAGGCAAATGGGGCAAAGTGTAAACAGCTAAGGAATCTGGAAACGGGGCAATGGGTATAGACAATTATTCTTGCAACTTCTATGGAAATTTAAATTTATATAGTACATATATATACATGAAAGCCTATTATACATACATACATGAGAGTATGTATTATGAAGAATCTCTCGTGCTACTATTCTTGCAACTCTTCTGTAAAGTATATCAATAACCTCCCTCCTCTACCCCCAGCCCCAAGGGGGAAAAAGTTAAAACGATGCACGCAAGAATGAAAACCCAGCTGCCAGGAACCACTTCCCTAATTTCTGTCAGCACATCTTCAAAGCTCACTATCACATTTTTACTGTTGGGAAATCTCTTTGGAAAGCTCAGTAAGCGATGTTCCTTGTCCTCAAACTCTGTGTTGATGTGCCCTTGGAACACAAGCCAAAGGAAGCGCTGGCTGAGGCAGTTGGCACCTCTTCCCCCCAAAGGCTGCTGGGCTGTGACACCTGGCTGAGCCATGGCCACTGCACCTGCTGGCCGCACCCAGTAGAGCCCCCAGCACAGCCAGCACTCAGTGGCCCACCGTGGGCTGTAGTAGGCCTGCTGAGCTTACTGATGAGGCCTGGAACCATATAAGCCTGGTTGGAAGGCCAGCTTGGGATCCTCCCTCCTGCAAGGGGCCCAGACTGTATTTCCTCATTTGTAAAAGGGGTAGGGGTAACTTGGTGGGAGGATGGTGGGGAAATAGCATAAAGAAGGTGCCATGGGCATTAGAGCTCCAACCACAATCAGCCCACACCAGGAGTGCATGGGGCTGCCGCACATGTGCTTCGGTACCCACACCTGGCAGCACACACGTACACAAAAATGCTCATCTTTGATGGGCCCACCCATCTTTCTGTTTCCAGAAAGAAAACAATCTATTTTTATTTATTTTTTTAAATATTTTCTTTATTTTTTGAGAAAGAGAGCATGAGCAGGGGAGGGGCAGAGAAAGAGGGGGAGACAGAGGATCCGAAGAGGGCTCTTTGCTGACAGGCTGACAGCGGCGAGCCCCATGTGGGGTTTGAACTCATGAACCGGGAGATCATGACCTGAGCCAAAGTCAGACGTTCAGCGAACTGAGCCACACAGGCGCCCCGGAAAGGAAACAATTTAAATTTTGTCAGAGTTAACTTATGTGTCACTTGGGAAAAATAAAAAATTATTTTTAATTATGTATAAATGGTGGTGGATCAAAACTTTTCAGTATTTAGGAAACTCTAAGTGCATTTAATATGGTCTTGGGGGTCAGGCAGGAAAGGACTGTGGGGGTGAGTGGAAGGGTTAGAGGAGACAGTGAAGGGGGCCCAGAGGAGATTACTGAATGGGCTGCTCTGGTGACAGGTGTATTTGTTTTATGTCCTTTGGCAGATTCCTAGCAAAAACGTGACAGCAGGCATGATGTTCCCTGTGTGTATTTTTTTCTGTCTCCCAGGCCCTAAGTCCAGCTCCTTCAAATACACTTGACCCTTGAACAACACAAGGGTGGGTGCACTGACCCCCCTGAACAATTGAAAATCCAAGTATAACTTTGGACTCCCCCAAAACTTAAACTAATTGCCTATTGTTGATCAGAAGCCTTAACATAAACAGTCAATTAACACATATTTTGTATTATATACTATATTCTTACAATACAGTAAGCTAGAGAAAAGAAATGTTATTATGAAAATCATAAGGAAGAGCAAATACATTTACAGCACTATACTATATTTTTCGAAAAACATCCACATGTAAGTGGACCCATACAGTTCAAAACTGTGTTATTCAAGGGTCAACAGTAGTGGGTACTCACAAATGACTGCAAATCTCTCCAAATGGAAAATGTGGTATAAATATACAATGGAGTATTACTCAGCCATTAAAAAGAATAAAATCTTGCCATTTACAACAACATAAATTGAGCTAGAATGTATTATACTAAATGAAATAAGTTAGTCAGAGAAAGACAAATACCATATGATTTCACTCATATGTCAAATTTAAGAAACAAAATAGATGAACACATGAAAGGGGAGGAAAAAAAGAGAAAAGGAAACAAACTATAAGATGCTCTTTTTTTTTAAGTTTATTCATTTACTTTGAGAGACAGCGTGTGAGGGAGGGAGGGGCAGAGAGAGAGAGAGAGGGAGAGAGAGCTCACAGCATGGAGCCTGACTTGGGGCTCAATCTCACCAACCATGAGATCACAACCTGAGCTGAAGTCAAGAGTCTAACACTTAACCGACTGAGCCACCCAGGCGCCCCACCATAAGAGACTCTTAGAGAGCAAAGTGAGGGTTGATGGGGGGAAGTGAGTGAGGAATGGGCTAGATGGGTGATGGGTATTAAGGAGGGCACTTGTTATGATGAGTATTGGGTGTGGTATGCAAGCGATGAATCACTGAATTCTACTCCTGAAAACAAATACTGCACTGTATGTTAACTAACTAGAATTTAAATAAAAATTTGAGAAGAAAAAAAATACACTTTGTTAGCTTTAGCCAATGATAGCTATCACATAACCAGTGGCCTTCTTTGCAGCAAGTAGGTTCCCTCATATCATTTAATCCTCACATTGTCCTGGTGCAACAGGCAGGGACTTTTAGTGACCCCATTTTGCAGATGAAGAAACTGAAGCTCTGAGCATTTTTTCCATGTCAAGTAGCTGGTAATGTTTGCAGGAAGGGATTGGCAGCTGGGATTCTCAGACTTACAAACCCATGACCTTTCCACAGTATTTCCCTCACTTTTTTTTTTTAAGTTTTTATTTTAATCACTGGGTGCTCATCATAGTAAGTGCATTCCTATTTCACCCATCCCCCCCCCACCTTCCCTCTGTTTTTTTCTCTATAGTTAAGACTCCATTTCTTTTTGTCCTTCCTTCTGTCCTTCCTTCCTCTCCTCCTTCCTTCCTTCAAAAAAAATTTTTTTACATTTATTTATTTTTGAGAAACAGAGTGAGACAAAGTGTGAGCGGGGGAGGGGCAGAGAGAGAAGGAGACAGAATCTGAAGCAGACTCCAGGATCTGAGCAAGTGGTCAGCATGAAGCCCAATGAAGGGCTTGAACCCACAAACTGTGAGATCATGACCTGAGCCGAAGTCGGACGCTCAACTGACTGAGCCACCCAGGTGCCCCCCTCTTTCCATTAATGTAAGCTCTACACCCAACGTGGGGCTTGAACTGATGACCCTGAGATCAAGAGTGGCATGCTCTGCTGAGTCAGCCATGTGCCTCAAGAGTCTGTTTCTTGGTTTGTCTCTCTCTCTTTTTCCCCATTTATTCATTTGTTTTGTTTCTTAAATTCCATATATGAGTGAAACCATATGGTTGTCTTTCTCTGACTTACATCTCTTAGCATACTATACTGTAGATCCACCCATGTTTCTGCAAATGGCAAGATTTTATTCTTTTTGTGGCTGAATAATATTCCATTGTATATACATATAACACACCTTCTTTATCCATTCATCAATCAATGGACACTTGGGCTGCTCCCATATCTTGACTATTATAAGTAATGCTGCTATAAATACCCAGGAGTGCAATTGCTGGATCATAAGGTAGTTCTATTTTTAAATTTTTAATGAACTTCCATACTGTTTTCCACAGTGGCTGCACCAGTTTGCATTCCCATCAAGAGTGCAAGAGGGTTACTTTTTCTCCACATTCTCACCAACACCCTTTGTTTCTTGTGTTTTTGATTTTAGCCTCTCTAAAATGCATGAGGTGACATCTCATTGTAGTTTTGATTTGCATTTAGGGGGCACATATCTTTGATGTACTAAAGGTAAAATTGGGCTTTATTACATCTGAAAAGGTTGACATGTGCATCCCTGGAAAGCCTCTGCTGGCTGTACCCAGGATGAACTTAGCAGCTTCCTCTCAGATCCTGGGGTTCTCCTAAAACCCACCTCCCTCCTCTGAGAATTCAGCATTCCTGTATCTCTGTATCCTCTCTGACTCCTGGGCACTTCTCTCTGCAGATAAGTGGAGTCTGAGGCTGCTTAGTGTCCAGTTGAAGGCTTGACTGGTATGAGCTTTTCCTGGTGAGGGCACAGGAAAACTCCTTGCTGCCTCATTGAGAGCTGCAGAGAAGCTCTGATGGTCATATCCAATGTCAGATATCAGCAGTCCCTGGTGGCCTCTGGACACACTCAGTTATGTTTTGTCCAGCTTGCTTTACCTCGGCCTGTCCTATCTTTATGGTTAAAATAGTTCCAACACTTAAACATAAAGTGTATTTCAAGCAAAAATCAGGAGATTTACAAAAAAACCCAAGTTTTGAAGTTCAAAGGTTTTTAGCTTCTTGGAAATTAGAAAAACTGTGTCATCCTGGTGATGTTGCCTTCTCCCATATAAGGGGAGCCTAGGTGATTCAGTTGGTTGAGCGTCCACTGTTTCTTGACTTCAGCTCAGGTCATGATCTCACGGTTAGTGAGTTTGAGCCCCGCATAGGCTCTGTGTGGACAGCACAGAGTCTTCCTGGAATTCTCTCTCTTTCTCTCTCTCTCAAAATAAATTTTAAAAAAATTAAATGGGGCATCTGCTCCTCAGTTCATGACAGTCTCCACCATTCCCTATTGCTTCCCAGTACTATGGTCAAATATTGTTGCCGTTTATCAACTTCTGCCTGGGTTGGCTTTCCTAGTCTACATGATCCACCTGGCCCCTGTAGGCCTCTGAGGTTGAGACCTTTGCTGTATTCATTCTAGCTGTTTCTGATGACCTATATGAGGCAGATAATGTGATTCAGGAAAGAGAATGGGCTCTGCCCTCAGAGACCCAGCTCTTACTGGCAGTGGCGTATGTTTGTTCATTTGTAAAGCAAGTAGAGACATGGCTACCCACCCTTAAGATTGCCTTTGAAGATGCAGTGACAAAATGCAATTATTTTCCAAGTCAGCAATCACCAAAGTTTTTCTATAGAGAGCCAGAAAGTAAATATTTTATGATTTGCAGGCAACTCTCTCTATAGCAACTCAGCTTCCCTGTTGTGGACGGAAACAGCCATAGACAATACATAGATGGATAGGCATGGCTGTGTCCCAATTACAAAAACAGGTGCCCGACAGGTCATGGTTTGTGGACTTTGTCCTAAGTGATTGTCTCCTTCTCTCTGCTGGTCTTCTCCAGCCCCCACCACAGATTTCAGGTACAGGGGTTATTTCCAAAAACATGGGGCAGGCCTAACAACAAATAGATAATAAGAGTTTGCAATCTTCCTTCCTCTCTCAGCTTCTAAGTGGGGAGTCAGCTCTATCCCAGTGTTTGCTGTGTGGTTTTGAACTAAGGGACGGAGAAGGAAAACATAAAGCTCAGGACTCCTGACAGACCAAACACTGCACAGGATAAAGATGAAAAGGTGGGAGTGAGGCACAGAAACCTGAAGGGGACCACGAGACTCACTGAGGAGTTTTAAGAGAGTGATGTGGGGAGAGAGCTCCTGGACATATGGACAAGTGCAGGGAAGGGCTAACAAGCTGGCCGCAAGTGGACTGGGTGGGAGGAGGTTCTGGGTCCTTTGAGGGAACCCAGGCAGGATCCAAGCTGCACTTCAGTTTTCTTAGTTGATGGAATGTAGACAGGGAGTTAAGACTAAGTGAGCTTTCTGAGGGTTGCATGTATGTTGGATCATGGTGCTCCCTTCTTCAAAACCCGTCATGGGGTCCAACAGCACTAAGAATGGAATGCCAACTCCTCACTCAGCCAGCACTCCAGTCCTCCCCGATCATCCACACAGGCAGCCCTGCCCCTCCTCCACATCCTTGAAGCTCAGATTTCTCTAAGTATTATCTTGTTTCCCCCATCACCACACACATAGTGCCCAGGACTGGCCCTGCCACTGTAGGTGCTGGAACAATACAGGTTGAATAAATGAACAATACATGTATAATACACACACATATGCATTACATGTTTTTTTTTTTTCATGCAGTCAGCATGTTTACTGAACACATACTATTAAACACCAGGCACTGAACTAGTCCCACATGATACCAGTTCAGGACAGCAGGTGCTAATCTCACACACACACACACACACACACACACACACACACTTTTCTTGCTTTTATTTCCTTTAGTTCTGGAAGGCATGCCCCAGAGATAGTTAGGGAGACCTCAGAAATGGGTTATTTCCTAATTTACATTGCACACCAGGATTTCTCCGCCTCCACACGATGGCAATTTGGGATCAGATCATTCTTTGTTGTGGCAGCAGCCTGTGCATTGTAGGAAGCCAGCCAGTCACACCTCCAGCCACATGGTGTAACAACCAAAAATATTTCCAGAGAACCAGTGGCCTAGACCGAACTGGCTGTCCTGGACCAGAACCCCAAGTGACCTGCATCTTTGAGACATTAGCATCTCGAGAGACTCTGAAACAAGCCCAGAATCTGGAAGTGGAATGTGAAAGTAAGCAATGCTCCTGGCTGGTTCCCAAGTGAGCATCAATAAGGTACACAGAACGTCAACAAATGGATTCAACAAGGCCACTGGCCACCAGGTCTGGAACAAGGCAGAACGCAGGGTGCCCAAACCACAAAAATGACTAAACGGCCCCCTCTTCCGACACTGAGTGTCAGCTGCTTTACCACAGCTACCCTGGGCTCTCTTTCTTCCTCCTGCCTTCTAGATAAAAATTATTTAGCTACTCGGTCCCTGAATTGCCCTAGCTTCCTGAAAACACTCAAATTCTCCTCAGGGTGGCCAGATAAAACACAGAGTGTCCAGTTAAATTTCAATTTTAGATAAACAATGAATAATTTTTAGCATAAGTATGTCCCCAATATTGCATCGAATGCATTATATATTTATGCTATATCTGAAATTCAAATTCAGCTGCATGTCCTGTATTTTTCTTCCCTAAATCTGCAACCCTTCCTTCTTTAGAATTAGCCAGCACAAGCCCAAATCCTATAATAAGCCCCTCCCAAGTCCCTCTTACTGAGACATCCTCCACCCCCCCCCCCCCACCCCACCTGCCCCATGCTCCTTCTGGTGTGTCCTCTCTGGCTTCAGCAAGTTAGTAAACCCAATTCTGATGAAGTATGTATTCGGGGTGGTCTTTGAGAAGAACAAGGCCCACTTTCAGAGGCAGAAAATCTGAGTGGTGGCTATTTGAAAGGGACAGCTATGGGTGTGGAGCAGGGAAAGTTGGGTGAGCCTCACATCTCCATGAATAAGCGTCAAACACAGGGACAATGACATGGAAAGTAGGGGAAGGAGGGGAACCCGTTTTTCATTTCAAAGGTGGCCAAGGCACAGACTCAGAATTTTAAAGCCCCAAGGGTGATAGGTCCCATCTCTATGAAATTCCTTCCAAGTTAAAGCACAATAACCATGGAACCACTACAAAATCCACTAACTGTGTGACCCTGGGCAAGTTTCATAAGCTCTCCATGTCTCAGTTTTCTCCTCTGTAAAATGGGCATAATGATAACATGAGGATTAAATAAGTAAACGGGTTTAAAGTGCTTAGAACAATGCCTGGAATACTGTTTCTGAAATTAAACATAAAATTTAAAAAGTCATTGAGTAAGCAGAAAGGTTGGGTTGTGCCTATGGAGTGGCACCAAAACAGTAGTTTTCACCAAAATGCTGGGCATTTAGTAAAGGACATGTTGCTTCTGCTTGTTCTTCTGTTCCTCTGGTAAATGGCAGTGCATACCAACAGTAGAGTCTGAATTCATTTCCCCAAGCTTTTGCTGAGGAGGGGAGGGGCCCACATCTCTGATCCTTAGCACAGAGAAAGTTCGAGCACCTGAGGGTAAGTGGCAACATCAGGTGTTGCAACAACCAGGGGCTCAGTGGGGCGATTTTGCTTCTGTCCATTACAAAGCTCTGAGCAGCTGAGTCATCCTGCCTCCGAGGGTCTCCACTAGTGTGTCTGTGTGCAGCCACTCTTGAGAGAGAAAATGAAACGTGGAGGTGTCTTGAGGAAGCAACAGAAAACAAAATAGAACATCGTATCAGACAGGGGCAATCACACCCACACCTGTAAAGGGGGTAATGACTGAAAGAATCAAAATACTACCTCTGAACAGATTGATGCTCACAACCCAGCTGGGAAGGTGATAAAATCCATTTTCCAGACAAGAACATGAAATCAGCTCTAGAACGCAGACATTTCCATGCTTTTTGTACCATCCTGTCTATTCATTCAAATAGAGTATGGTAGTGCCCAAACATGAATCCCCTGGCGGTCTTATTAAAACACAGACGGCTGGACGCCCCTGTGTGTGAATCACGAGGTCTGGGGTGGAATCCAACGATCTACATTTCTAAGAAATTTCCAGGTGAGGCCAATGTTGGAAGCTGACACCACACCTCAAGAACTAGTAGTCGAGACTGCCTTGCTAACAAACTCTGGGCCATGCCAATGCTGCCGGTCCAGGGACCACATTTAGAGTATCAACTCCTCCCTAACCTAATACACATGCTATTAAAATAAAAACCACATGGGGCGCCTGGGTGGCTCAGTCGGTTAAGAGTCCCACTTCGGCTCGGGTCATGATCTCCCAGTTTGTGGGTTCAAGCCCCACGTTGGGCTCTGTGCTGACAGCTCGGAGCCTGGAGATTGCTTCGGATTCTGTGTCTCCCTCTCTCTCTGCCCCTCCCCTGTTCATGCTCTGTCTCTCTCTGTCTCTCAATAATAAATAAAACATTACCAAAAAAAATTAAAAAAAAAACAACCCACAGGTCCAAAATGGAGTCATTTATGTTAAGGGCCCACATCAGTAAAACCAAGACTTAATACCTAAGTTCAGTTTCAGCGACCTGTACCCCTACCCCTGGTGGAATGTAACCTTCAACTAATCAACATGGAATTTTTCCTGGTCGGCACTAAGAAATTCACTGATGGATCCCCTGTGTTCCCCTTGGGAGGGCAACCTTGCCTGAAAAAATGGATTCTTTGCTAATAATTTCCCTTTTCCCTCCCTCTACCTTTCAAAACCTTTCCTTTGCTGCAGCTCTACAGGACCCCTTTCTATTTGCTACATGGGATGCTGCCCAATTCATGAATCATTCAATACAGCCAATTTGGTCTTTTAGATTACTCAGTTGAATTTTTATTGCTTAACAGATTTGGTGGCAGATATAGGATCAGAAGGGAATGCCCTGTGGACAATGATAAACATGGTGTGGTAGCCTTGATCTTTCAGTTCATGGTGTGTCTCATGACCTCTGAAGAAGACCATGAGTAAGTTCCTCCTCTCTTTTTGTGTGGAGCTCCCGGTCCAGTACAAGGCAGATCAGTCTGAACTGGTGAAAGCTTCTGCCCAGAGCCAAGTCCCTAGCTTTTCAGACCGCCATTCCCAGGTTTTAGAGTGGAAAGCCCCAGCCCTTTCCACTTTGGGAATTGGTGGTGGTTACCAACAGGACTTGAACTGGGTCTAATTTAAAAACCGAACTGGGTCCAGGATCTGACTGGTTCTGATCTGAGCTCGACTGGGTCCAGCAGAAGGCATGAGGTCAATAAAATTTGCTTACATGAGATCCTTTAAAATCCAAAGAGTTACATGTCCCACCTTCCAGCACACCTGCTGACTTTATATCTAAGAACTATAGCCCTGGAAGCTATAAATATCTATAAAAATGGTAAAATCTTACTAAGCTTGTTCTGTGTCCTAATGAACTTGGATTGGTAACTGTCAGGTTGGGAACCCCAAAATAAGACTGGACAGAAGTGTGAGTTGCACCCCCATTTGAGGTTAGATTTAGCTGGACAGAAATGTGAATTAAATCCCATTTGTGGCTAGGGTCCTACCAAACTGCTGCCAGCCCTCAGGGGAATTACAACCTAGAATTACAGTGGCCATAATGGGAAACATTCCAATTAGACTAGATCATTTAAGAAATGCACTTAAAGCAAAAGCTTAAAAATTCCAAAACTAGCTTCACTGAATTGTTGCAAAATGCTGATAAAAAATTAAAAAGACACAAAAGTTACCTAACACAAAAAGACTATAAGACTAGCTTAATTCTTACTACTTCCCTATATCCTCCTTTATTTGAATACTCATTCTAGCTATCCTCTGTCTGAATTGCCTTTACAGGATCATAAACAAAAGTCCAGCAAGGTAATGACCTTATAGATACCCCATATCTACCTTTGAAGGAGGGCCCTCTGTGAGCCCCTCCCAGAATTGATATGACTCAGATTTACTGAGAAACGGCTACATTTTCCCCGTAAATAGCTAAGAGAAACCAAAACCAAAACCAAAACCACAACAATAAAACATTCCAACATAGGTGGATAGGTATCACAGTCCTTAATGTCCAAGCTACAACCCAGTTCTCTGAGAAATTAAAAGCAACTGTCCTTCTCTTACAAATCTTTACAAAACTAGAAATGTAGCTTTAGGTAATTCAAGGTTCACCTATTCCTTTTACCAATTCCAAAACCTCTCCCTTTTGTTTTTTAATCTCAAAATGTTTGTAAGTTATTGGCCTTAGGAAACCAAGGTTCTTCTTGGAGGAAACTGCATCTTCCCTCTGACTTTGAGATGAAAATATTAAAAGCATAACCCTCAGTGAAGTAATTCTTACCAGAGGTGAAACAAAATGGGAAAGGTCATTTAAAATTTAGATGAATGAAAAATCCTATATCTTGTCCATAAATATTAGCAAAAAACCAAAAAACAAAAATTAGCCATCTGAGCAGGTAACCTTAGCTTATTCCATTGACCAGAAGACAGTTTGGATCCAACTTTCCTTTTTAAACTAGTGAGTTTTTAATACCATACCTGTTTCATGTCTAAACACTTTAAAACAATCACTATAAGGTCTCCCTTTATATGTTTAGGTGTGTTTATTGCAGATGTGTGACATTTTTTTACACCTGAATGGCATTGTTAAAATTAATTTGTAAATGACTCTATTTAATTGACTTAAACACAAACACTCATAAATAAAGCATTTCTAAATCTCAGAAATACAATAGAAACTAATACAAATGTTTTTCAAGTTCATGTGATCTAGGATAATTTTCAGTAAATAAAAGCTAGTTTAACTTTGTTAATTAATAAAGACATGTCTTAGAGTTATCGACGTTGAATATAAGGCTTTTATCTCACCTTAGGTTTCCTAAGTTCGTGTTATCCCGTTACAAAATTTGCCAGCAAAAAATAACTTGAAATAATGTTTCATGAAACATTTGTCTAATGTTTCATGAAAGGTTTTGTGGGTAATCTAAACATAATTGTTAGGAATAAGTAAATTGGATAGATGTAAATACGATGAAGTTTTTAGGTAAACTTTTAAAATAGTTTCCCCAAATCTTTCTGATAACCTGGAATCTTAGTTTTGCTATGTTAAGTGATGAGTTAAGTTAAATTCATTCAATATCTACATCATTTCCAAGTAAGATAAAATAATGAAACACTAAATACCAAACAGAAGTTTATCTACTTTTGGCTTCCTTAATAGAGAGAAACTAAAAGATAAATTTGGATTCATTAGTAAACATGTTTCATGCTTTTTTTAAAAAAAATGTACTATAAAAAACACATATTTCGGGGCACCTCAGTAGCTGGATGTTGGTTAAACATCCAACTTGAGCTCAGGTCACGGTCTCACAGTCTGTGAGTTCAAGCCCCGCATTGGGCTCTGTGCTGATAGCTCAGAACCTGGAGCCTGCTTCAGATTCTGTGTCTCCTCTATCTCTGCCCCTTGTCTGCTCATGCTCTGTCTCTCTCTGTCTCAAAAATAAATTTAAAAATTTTTTTTTAAAAAAGCACATATTTCTAAAAATCATAAAAAGTATGCATTAATTTGCCAATTTATAGAATGCTAGTTTAAAAGACAGTTCACAACCATTTACTTCTTAGTTCAGGCTCCTAAGGGTTAAGAATTCTAATTGATAGATTCAGTTGAAGCTACTAAAAATAAAGGAAACATGTCTATATGCAAGAAAAGTAGGATGTTTGCTGTCAGTAAAAGAAAGTATGAGGAAAAAACAATCTGATTGAAAATGGGCAGACATTTCTCCAAAGACAGACAGATGGCCAACAGATACATGAAAAGATGCTCAAAATCATTCATCATCAGGAAAATGCAAATCAAAACCACAATGAGATATCACCTCACACCTATCAGAATGGCTAAAATCAAAAAGACTAGAAATAACAAGTGTTGGCAAGGATGTGGCAAAAAAGGAACCCTTTAGTTCACTGTTGGTGGGAATGTGAATTGGTGCAACCACTGTGGAAAAAAGTATGGAGGTTCCCCCCCAAAAAAATAGAAATGCCAGATGATGCAGTAATTCCACCATTGGGTATTTACCCACCCCCCCCAAGAAAAAATCCTCTACTAATTTAAGAAAGATAATATTCACCATTATGTTTATTGCAGCATTATTTACAATAACCAAGATATAGAAGTAACCCAAGTGTCCATCCACAAATGTGTGTGTGTGTGCATATATATATGTATATGTAATGGACTATTACTCAGCCATAAAAAAGAATGAGAGCTTACTATTTGCAGCAATGTGGATGGACCTAAAGGGGTATTACGCTAAGTGAAATAAGTCAGGCAGAGAAATACAAATGTTGTATGATTTCACTTATGTGTGAAATCTAAAACAAACAAACAAACAAATAGCAGAAACAGGCCCAGCAGAAACAGCAGAGGACAAACTGATAGCTGCCAGAAAGGAGGAGGGCTGGAAAAAAAAGAAGAAGAAGAAGAAGAAGAAGAAGAAGAAGAAGAAGAAGAAGAAGAAGATGGAGAAGAAGGAGAAGAAGGAGGAGGAGGGGGGAGGAGGTATGAGGAATGGAAATACATTTTTGTTGAGGGAAAAAAAGTAATTTTGTCCTAAAGTGAGGCTTGTTATTTACATAGGGAAAACTTAAGACAACATTCTGAATACAGAAAAAAATGTTATAGGAGTTTTGTGGAAAGGGGAGCCTGGGTGGCTCAGTTGGTTAAACATCTGACTTCGGCTCAGGTCATGATCTCATGGTTTGTGGATTCGAGCCCTGCGTCGGGCTCTGTGCTGACAGGTCAGAGCCTGGAGCCTGCTTCGGATTCTGTGTCTTCCTGTCTCTGCTCCTCCCCATCTAGTGCTCTGTCTCTCAAAAATAAATAAACATTAAAAAAATACTTAAAAAGGTTTTGTGGAAAAGAAATCTTTGAAAAGGAATTTTTAAATGTGATCAAGCTGGCTAAGATGAAAATATATCTAACAATGAGCTTTAATACCAAAAGTACTCTGGTACAAAATTAGAATTTGGTCTTTCTCTCTGTTAAAGGGACACAGTTTTCTTAGATTGTTGCTCTGCTTTTAATAAGGAATTGTAAACAAAGGTTTTCTTTACCTTTAACATAATTTGCTAGAAAAACAAAGATTCTGTTGTGTCTTTATCAGGTCTTTGATTACTTTGAAAAAAAAAAACCCCGAGTCTTTTCAATATTAAAAAAAAGTTAAGGCTTTTTATGACTATTTAACTCTCTGTATTTGCCTGTGAAGTCTTTGTCATTTTGGTTAAATGGATAACTATGTATTGTTTCATGGTGACCTATGATCCTATTTGGCCAAGTGTCCAAACCTTTTAATATTTTTGACAAACTTCTCTAAAGTCAAATTCTAAATGAAGTCTTCTTGACCTTGAATTCACTTTGAAAATTTCCAGAGAACAACTAGAATATTTCAAAGGATTTGTTCTCTCTCCTTACAAAAAGAGATGTTAAGCTAATTAGGTTTATTTCATGTGTTAAAATGCAAGGGAAGCATTGTCAAATAAGTAATGATAAACCTTCTTAGGTCACATTGTGTGGGTAAATGTTATTAATATGAATGTTCCAAAACTCTGATATGTCCTCATATGATATCACTTGTCATTTATTATTTCAAGATGTGGTATGTCACAGAAGTAATCAAATTTCCTTGTCAATTCCATTATAATGAATTCTCATCAAATATTTAATAATGGGCATGTTTAAATTTTTGTCATTTACAGTTATTGCTATAGTCAGAGGCTTTTACAAAATTCCTGCAAATGTGTTTCATCTTCAGAGAAATTCCATGGAAAGGAATCTGACTTATACCCTAGAATACAAGATAACTTTCAGATCATACAACTAAACTGGGTAAGAATTTCCAGAATGCGTGGAAATAATTCAAGCAGAACAAGAAATAAACTGAGGATTCTGATTATGTTTTTATGATTTCTTGTTTAAAATATCACTGGTTTTCTATTGTGTTGCTCTTCCAGATTTTAGGAAATCCCTTTCTCTTTTCTCTCAAGTTATTAACAATTTCTTGAGATATACCTTTGTGAAGAAAGATGAAACATGTACTTTCTCCCTACCTGATGCCTCCAGAATTCAAAAACTCGAGTGTTCTTTTTGTGACAAAATAATTATTTATGTAAGTTCAATGAGAACCTGTTCTTATAAAAGGACACAGTTGGAAATATTGGCTATATTACCAAGGCTCTGACTGGATTGTCACATTTGAGACAGAGGTAAAAATCTTCCTGGTAACATATTTACAAGGTTCCAGCAAAGCAGTCTTTAAAAAAACTTTCTCAATCACTAGTCTCTGCTACACTTATATAAATAATCAGGCAAAGTTGAATGTAACAAGTTAGTTTTCCTATTAAAAATGCGGGTAATTGCAGAGAAAATAAATTATGTTTACACTGTTATCTATATTAGATTCCAAGCTTGTTAATTTTCTTGAGGCTCTGTTATAGACCTATAATTTGGACTGGATCCTGATTTCTTCTAGTTTACTCGAAAATCTGGTTACAACTCTCCAAACTAATATCTCCAATTTTCTCCCACTCTTCTGATTTGGAATCAGTAAAAACAGAGACTGCCCTTGAATCTCCTTGGAAGGAACTAAACAAGGCCCCCCTTACTACTCAGATGACAGCCAAACTTCAGGAACTTAAACCTTGGATATGCATCTCATAACTAAAGAAGCCTCCACCCGACATCTGGTCCTGCACAGATGATGCAAATCTCCAATTCAAACTGACAAGGAAGAGAAGAAGCTGACATTGAGGTAGACTCTTCCTCCCAAGACCTCAGAGCAAGACCTCATATTTTAACTAAACATAAAACCCTTTGTTCTTCACTTTCTTCCCTTTACTCTGACACTGGCTTGGGAAGATAATGTCAGCATCTGTATCTCCCAGGACATTGCTAATGGGGTTGTGCTTTGCCTTTCAGACTGGCTGGATTTGTCATCAAAAACTCCCATCTGTCCATTAACGGTGCCACCTGAAGGGGAATGGTTTGTGCTTATAGGGTTTGTCTTTGTAATGGTTCTCACTCTCCTTGGGCCTCCTGACACATAGCTCTAAAACCCTTGGAATTTCCTAAATGATAGAAGTGATAGGAGCATCTTTTGTTATTCACTGCAAGACCCCTTGGTTCATACCTGGGTTTATAGTAATGAGATGACTGGTGGCAGGTAGCCCCTGGATAGCTTTAGAATGGGGGCTCATAGCTAGGGTAACCAACCCTGTGATTACAGAGCTGGAATTTTCAGCCCCACCCCTGACCCCACCACTGGGGAAGAAAGTGGGGCTGGGGATGAAGCTAATCACTAATGGCCTATGATTAAATCAACTGTGCCTACATAATGAGTCTCCATAAAAACTCTGAATGCAGGGGTTTGAAGAGCTTCTGATTGCTGAAGCCAAGAGAGGCACATCCCAAACTCTATGGGGACAAAAGCTCCTGTGCTCAAGACCCTTCCAGAACCTCCTCTATGTATCTCTTCATCTAGTTATTCATCTGTATCCTTTATAAGACACTGGTAATAGTAAGTGACTCGTCTCCCTGAGTTCTGGGAGCCATTCTAGGTAATTACTGTACCTAAAGAGGGGTTGTGGGAGCCACTGATTTATAGTCAGGTTGGACAGAAGTGGGGATAATCTGGGAACTCACTGCTTGTGATTGGTATCTGAAGTGGGAGCAGTCTTCTGGGAATGAGCCCTTAACCTGTGACGTCTAGGCTAACTCTGTTTATTTAGTGTCAGACTTGAATGCCCAGCTAGTGTCCACAGAGAATTGGGGAATAAATTGGTTGATGTGCGAAAAGCTCACACATTTTGTGTCAGTGTGCTGTGAATGGAGACACTTTTCTTTTGGTGGTAAAAGATGCGTCCTAAATAAAGGGCCCATGTAGAACCACTCAGCCTCCAGGTTCAGGGCAATGGTGTTTGGAGACTATCCAAAAGATATGATTATCTGTATCTCAACCTATTACTTCCTGACATCCTCTCCACTCTGGGTGACTGGTGCCCATGCTGCCTGGCCCACCCACAGTGGGTCCCTGAGGTCCATCCTTCCCCTCAGGAATCCCGATTTGCCGTATTCTATCCCCTTCTCCTCAATGCACATGAACTCAAATTTCTTCTCTAGGCTGATCTCAGTTAGTGGTTCATAAAGCCCTACTTTATACTAAGTTGTGAATGACTAATGTTATCATCTGACATTCTGCCAGTTAAGTGCTACTTATTAACTCAAAATGAGTCTCCACGTGGAATTACAGGAAGGAAGGAAGGAGAGATATTTTTGGCAAGCCATTCTCCTTTTTATAAGATAAGACAAAGCAGAAAGAAGACTCTGTATCCCAAACTAGCTCCTTCCTTGACACCTTGACACCTTTAACATCTGGGATAGTGGGCTCTTGGTGCCCTGTCAGCTAAACATGAGAAGCTGCTCTTGATGGTGGGAGGAGGAGTTTCTACAACTTATGATCCCTACAGACCTTGGTGACCATGGGCTGATCCAAGGCACTCAAGGCCTGGAGAAACTTGCTGCCTCTTTGCCTAAGTTTCCCTCAGTCCATCCATGGATGATCCTCTGTATCTCAGGGTTCAGTCAGAACTCACAGGCTCTGTCACTGCTGGATGTGAGGTCCCCAAGAGAAATAGCAGCTGGGGCCTCTGCATCCTTTGCACACCCCCCGAGCCTCCTGGGGGGTCAAGAGTGGAGTGTTAGGAGACTGAACTTTCCACATGCCTGATCTTTCTTCCAGCTAACTAAGTAGGAGTTCAAACTGATAGACCCCAGATCAGAGCCTGCCCTCAGAAGCATTTTCTTCCATCCTCACTGTACTTTTAAAGGTTCTTGGGACACCTGGCTGGCTCAGTCATAGAGCATGTGACTCTTGATCTCAGGGTTGTGAGTTTGAGTCCCATGTTGAGTATAGAGATTACTTTAAAAAAAATAAAATCTTTAAAATTTGAAACAAATTGGGTTTCATAAAAATCTAGATTTCTGGCCTCTCTTGAAAAACATCAGAGGACCCAGATTCATTCTTTTGTGACAGCATCTGGCTGGAACTGAGTTAGCAGCATCCCCTTCCTGGTAGGGTCTGGTGCCCTCCCGCCAGTTGTGTTCCCACCAAAACTACCTGCCCAACACCAGACAGGCCCACTTATTCATTTCACTCCCATCATTCTGTCTGGCCCTGTAGGTTTTTGACTTTGTAACTAAACTATTTGCCTATGTCTTTGTCTCTAAGATGGCTGGTAAACTCTAGACATCCTTGTAGTCACACCTTTGAGTGATGCCCCCTTGAGTTAGGGCTGGACTACCTGACTGGCTTCTAACAAACAGAACACGGCAGAAGTAATGGGGCATCACTATCAAGATCAGGTTATAAACAGACTCTAGCTTTTGTCGCTCTTGTTTTCTCTTATATGGCTCACCTTGGGGGGAAGCCATCTGCCTTGTCCTGAGGCCAGCCCTGTGGAGAGGGATAGACACCTCCCAAGTGAGTTTGAAGTAGGCTCTCCGTTTGAGCCACCTGATGAGAATACAGCCCAGCCAACAACTCGGCGGTGATCTCGTAGTGACCCAGCACCAGAGGCACTCCATTAAACAAGCCTAGGTTTCTGACCTCCAGAAACAGTGAGGTACAGACACTTGTTTTAAGTCACTAAGGTGTGGGGGCAATTAGTTATATAGCAATAGATAATAGAGCTTCAAATTTTTTATGAAAATAGTTTTTGCTTACCATGTAAAGATGTTTGAAAGAAAATCTATCCTGGGAAATTAGGCTCCACATACATTGACACCTCAGTCCGGAAAACTTACATGCAAGGATTTTATCAGCCTCTGGTATTTGACTTTAGGTATCAGAGCAATCCAAAATATCATTGTGAGGCTTTTCCATTATGAAAAAGAGTCCAGAAATTAATGCTATTAATATATCTTTGATTCCCCAGTGAACAGGAAGTTTCTCCTCTAAGGAGAAATCGCCTCTAAATCAAAGTCAGAACAAGATTTCCCATGGTTCTATGACCTCACTGAAGAAATGCACTCTTTAAAGGCACAATCCCTGGTTGGAGAAAGATGGGGACGAGGAAAGGGGAGGGTCATAGAAGAGGCAGGGAATAAGCCATTTCAGTGTTAATAAGGAACACTATTTAAAACTTGAAAATAAGGCCAAAAGGTGGGTGGGACATGTCTTTTTTGACATGTTTAATGCTGTGAATTTTCCTCTGACCTCTGCTTTAAATATATGACATGGATTCTAACAGGTAGTGTTTTAATTACTTTTTAGAAATTATGTAATTCCATTTTGCCATAGTGTTCTGATTATTTTTTAGAAATTCTGTAATTCTATTTTGCATTTCCCCTTTTGCCCAAGAGTTGTTTATTAGAAGGTTTTAAAGTTTCCAGGTAGAAGAGCCCTTTTGTTTTTGAGCACTGTGCTTGAGCATTATTTAACAAAATCACCTAAAGATTATTTAATTACCTAGGGGGATGTACCTATGTTTGACTTTGCTACATGGAACTAATGAACAGCTTGGGTACTGGATGGTTACATGTCAGCCTGGAGATTTCTGTTCAAAAAAAAAAAAAAAAAGATTATCCCAAAGGTTAGAGTTTTATTGCCTGTAGGACTTTAACCAGTTTTGATTTTTAACTTGGTAAAATTATTACAGAAGGACCTTTTTAACAAGTATACACTACAGATATGACACTTGTCAAAGTGTTCTTTGAACCAGATTTATGCTGGTTTCCTGGTTTCATGCACGGGGTGAATAAAGGTTTGACAGATGTTCATTCCATATTGTATGAGAGTTATGTTTTAACTTTCTGACAATTATATATTGACATAATAGTCCTTTAATACTCCTTCAAATCTACATCTCCCTCCTTGGTATCCCACTGATAATGAAAACTCAGAGTTATATGTAATCCTGGAGAAATATGTGGTTGAGGGGAACCAAGGAAATCTATTTTACTTCTGATTTTGTTCTTTAAAAAAAAAAGTTCCTTAAAGCAAGTGAGAATGTGTTGCAGCCCAAAATGTAATATTTAATATCAGAAATGAATGGCCAAGGACAACTGGGTGGCTCGGTTGAGCGTCCAGCTTCAGCTCAGGTCATGATCTCATGATCTCATGGTTCATGAGCCCTGCATTGGGCTCACTGTCAGCACAGAGCCTGCTACTAATCTTCTGTCCCCCACCTCTGCCCCTCCCCCACTCACATGTCTGTGTGCTCTCTCTCTCTCTCTCAAAAAAATAAACATTTAAAAAAATCTTTAAAAAAAAAGAAGAAGAAAGAAATGAATGGCCAAAATGTGCTAGAAAAGCTATCCAATAAAACCATGAAATCCATCGCTTTTTGAAAACACAACTGGGAACTGCTGTCTAATAAGTTGATGGCATTCCTAGAAAGTCATGCCCTGGGGGACTGATATGTGTCCTGGAGGGATCTGGAGTAGATGGTGAGAGACAAGCATGTACATCCAAAAGCCAACCTCTCTTCCAAAGAGACATCACTGTCCTCATGACCTCTCTGGATGGAGTTTCCTGGGAAACCCCACTGGAAGAAGGGGAAAGGGATCAGAGTGGACCCCTTGGGTGGGCTACATAGGGTAGGGTGCCTCAGGAAAAAGTCAGGTCCAGTTCCCGTCAGTCCTATAGATGAACCAGTCCTGGCACTTCAGTTTACCCTGGACCTCAGTTTACCCATCTGTAACAGGAGGTGGTTTAGACAACATAAAATGTAGCCCTCCAACTGTCCAAAACGGCAGCCACCAGCCACATGTGGCAACCGAGCACTTGAAATGTGGCTAGTCTGAATTGAGATGTGCTCAGTGTAAAGTACAAACCAGATTTCAAAGTCATGGTACAAAAAAAAAAGTATATAGAATATCTGATTCATACTTTCATATCGATTACACATTTACATGACAATATTTTAGATATACTAAGTTAAATAAAACATATTATTAAAATCAATTTCACTTTTTTTTTAAATGTGGCTACTAGAACATTTAAAATGACCCCTGTAGCTGACTTCATATTTCCAGGGGACAGCACCTCTCTAAGCCCTCTCCAGGTTTAAGCGTCTGGGAAGAATTTATTTATGGAAAACAAAAGATACACCAAATACTGATGTCAGCTATACTTTGCAACATTATTATGAATAATTATCAATATGTCATCTGCTCTGACCAAATCTCTAATCTCTATTTTGTTCTCACTGCAGGGTGCTTAGTCCTTTCTTGAGTTTAGACTGGTACATGGTGCCTCCCTGGCTGTCTGGCATGTGAGGTGATGTCCATTCACTGTCCAGGGGTCATGCTAAAAGATTAAGGGTGTGGCGCTCATATCTTTGGCTTTTAAGTGTCCACAGAGCCACATAAGGATTTGTCCAATGAAATTACTGACTAAAATGTGATTTTGGTTCCATTCATTACTTTTCAAGCCCCTGCCATCTCTGTCCACGGTCACACAACAGTGAATTGCTGTACTGGACTGTGCCTGAAAGAAATGACTCTCCACACCAAGAATAGTCTGGAAGTTTGAATGCTGGGAATCACCCAAGGTGTGCGATTGCACCACTTCTGGATGATTGAAAATCTGCCTGCAGACAGAATTTTTGAAAACAGAATAACATTTCAAATGCTGAGGAAAGACTGATAGTTAAGGGAAGGCAGTCAGGGTGAAGTGAATCATCACCTCTGGTTTATCTATTTTGTACAGTCACATTTTAGCAATCAGGTTTCTTCAAAACTAGTCACACTCAAAACTAGTCACACTCTATTCTTTATGGTGCCAGAGAGCTCTCTTCTATGGCTTCTCTGAAAGGTCTGAAACATGATGCACCTGTTATCCAAACCATTCAAAATGACCAAAAAAGGATTTCTCAAACTTAGCCTCTGCTGCTGAACTATGCCCTCAAACTTCCCAGCTGGTTTGTGAGCCCAGGCTCAGAGCATGTCCCCGGAGAAGGGAGCAGTTGGGAAACACAGGAGGGCAGGATCCCTGGAGTCTAAACGTATTTTTTTCCTGGTCAGTTAAGCCCAACTGTTCTCCTGTCCTGGAGGCAAAGGAGGCTGGGAAGCAGTCACTGAGAAACAGAGAACTCTACAAACTTGTACATGGCACAGGGCAGGCTCCCCAGGCACTCCTGGAAGAAACTGGATTGTTAAGTGGGCAATACACACTGGTCCTCTTCTGGAATTGTTCTCTGCCATAAGAGGCTGCCCCCTCAGGGACAAGGAAACAACAACAAAAGGACAGAGGAAATCACTCATGGTAGAGCTAAAGTTATGTATGAATTGAAGTTTACTTCCTGGTACCATGCTGGAGCCATAGCTAGGCCATCTACCACAATTTTATCTTCAGACAAAAATAAAGGTAGATATCAGCTCAGACCATGTGAGTTCCTTTGTCAATGGATACAGTGTGTCTATGTCAGCCTGGAAGGGTAGTTAGGAGCCTGGTGGGGAGAGGTGGAAGGTGAGGGGGAGGAGGAAGGATGGGCCAAGCCTGGAATCTGGGCACCTGCAGGTTTGGACCACAGCAGCAGACCCAAGAGGGCACAGTGGTAGGACCAGTGGAGGAAGAAGCAGGGAAAGGAGAGCCAGAAGACCTCAACTGTCAAGGTCAAGAATACAGACCAGTCCTGGGCCCAGCATAAAGCCAGAGTCTGCAAGCAGGCAAAGTGGATGATGGGATGGTTTGGAAATAAACACGCCTGGTGGTAGTGCAGACACATTAAAGGCATCATCTGTAGTGCCCAGAAATGAAAGAATGAGAACAGAAATGGGAAAGTGTCTGTAGAGGAAGGAGGACAGTTGGCAGTTTGGTGACTTGAGAGGAATCTGCCAGAACTGGGCCTCTGGATGGGGAAGGGGTGTGGGTGGCTTGGAGGAAGCTTTGCTATTCAGGAAAGGAGGGATCAAAGCTAACTTTGAGTTTGTCTGCTAGTGCAGAACCACCTAGAGCTTTTCTAGCCTAGATGATGTCTCTCTTACACGAGCTCTTTCACACAATACATCCTGAAATGTATAGTAACAGGTGTTCACTTCTATATTGACGTGCAGATAACTCTGGTTGCTTTGTCCAGGGCATCACCTGCTTCCCCGTATATGTTTTAATGGACACCTTGTAGACCAGGAAGACACATTTCTGAAAAAATTCACGATGGTGCTTCACGATGGGAAGGACTGTGGAAAATGTGTTTGTCCAGGATAGGATTTCTGTGGCCAGGCTTCCAGGATGTGATTCCGCATGAATAATAACCATGGGGCATTGTCAACCACCCCAGAATGCTCAGACAATCTTCAGTAGCCAATCAAATATTCACAATACTAAACATATTACAAGTTATAAAAGAAAATAATGTTTCATGTGAGAAGTAAATGGGGCTCTGAGAATATATACCCCAATGTGGTGTTCCCGAAAAATCTTTCCTGAAGAAGTGGACTTTGAGACCTGAGGTTGACTCCATATACCTAGGGAGGTGGGGGGAGGGCTAAATTTTGGAATGACTCTTACTGCCATGCTGTGCTTCCCAAACATCAGTGATGCCCTATAACCAGACAGGACAATTTCATGAAGTGTAAGAATACTTGGTTACATTCTTGGCTCACAGATGAATTCCATACACATTTCTCAGCTATTAGGGCTCATGTGATTTTGTGTAAAGTGTAGATAATTGAAAGACAATCACCAGGCCTCTTTTTCATCATTATCTTCCCTTATTCAATTTGTATTTTTAAAATCAGAATTGCTAACCAACTGGTAAGCTTCGGTTTGTGGTTTTCTATCTATCCTGGCTCATGGAAATGACTCAGATAAGTTGCAAGACACAAAGGTGCCTTAACCCACCTGACCTGTGTCCAAAGGGCAGTTGACTTCATCCTTGCGGATAACTACATGCCTAAATTGTGAAATCATTAATAATAACTAACAATCATATTTATTTATTTAATGTTATAATAACTAATACTACTCCATCATTAATTATGGAATAGTCATCATAAAGAATAATATTATCTATGAAGAAGAGAAAAGAAAGAAAAGAAGTATAAAATGTACCATTACCTTGGAGTATGTAACTTAAACAATTTAAGCTCTGGGGAAGAAAAGAAGAAGAAAAAAAAGAAAGATGATACCAAGTTAAACAGTGCAGACATCTTGGCCAACATTTTCTTCCAGGACATGTGACGCAGGAGAGATGAGCAAGACTTGTCTTCATTGGGGTCAGGCAGGCCTCTCACTTCTTGCCTGATTGATTCTTTCATAGGACATAGCCCAGAAATACAAGTTAACTGCTTTACCTGCTGTCCAACTGAAAAAAAATTTTTTTCTCGCCAGGACTTCAGGACACACTGGCTACCATGAAATCAACAGGTGGTATTGAGTCCAATATGGACCCTCCCTCAGGAATTTTCAAAGGCAATTTTGACCATACTTGATTTTCTTCTTTTGCTTTGACTATAAAGTCTAACTGCTATGTAAGATTCCACCCCCCTCCCCGCCCCATACTTCCTGAGCATAAGGTGGTAATTACAGACTAACCAATAGTTAGGCTGATGTAGGCAGCGCCTTGGGCTAAGGAGGGGGGTGGGTTTGTCCCCTCTACCAGGATGAAGTAAGTATCTCCACATAACACAGGATCCAGGAACTGGAGATGAGTCAGGAGCCTGGTGGGTTAGTGCCTGGTCTATAAGAGACTTGAAAAGCCCCTCGTCTGCCTCAAGTGGGTGGATGTTGTACAGCTTTATTCCAAGTTGAGTAAACGAATGAAGAACAGAGCTGGCTACATCCACATCACATAACTATGAGGACGGAGAATCGAGACCATCTGTGTCAACATAACTATTTCTTCCAGGATATTCGTACCCAGGATGTTAAGGCTTTAAACCAACAAATCACTTTGCTATTTGCTGCAGGAAATTCCTACAAGACAATTTGTCCTGGCAAACAGTTTGCTCACCTGGGAAAAGCTTGCTCATCAAACAATAGTTAACTTGCCAAGATTCTATTCAAGACCATTGTCTTGCTGAATCCACCAATCCGGAACTATTATGCCACATACTCTGCTGAAATCCGATCAATTCTCTGCCTTGGAAAATACAGCTTAAGGGACCCAAGCCCAGACCTCTGAACCCTATGAAGATGTCTCCCGTCCTCCCACTTGTACACCACTGGGTCTGTGTCCTGGTGACGTCCTTCCTTACTGTGGTTGGCTTGTTGAATTTAGCTTTGCTGTATCAACAAGGCTCTTCTGATAGATTTTTATGGAGTCCAAAATTGACACAGTAAATCAGGTTTAGTCTTTTGCAAATGGGAAGCATATACATGCAAGTTAATACACACTTGCAACCCATCAAGATGGGAGAATTAGTAAACATTGTCCGTTTTCCTCGGTAATTAGGAGGCTCCTGTGTTATTCCTCCTTTGAGGAAAAAGGATGTTTGAACACTTTCCTATGACAGATTTCAAATGCACATTTTACCTCCGTTTTTCTACTCCTTTATATGATCTTGTTTTTTATACAAAGCAAAAGCCATAAGAAGGAAATGAATTCCCAAGTGCAAATTTGAAATGACCACCAAGTCTTAATTTACAACATACACACAGAGTATATAAAATACCCATTTAGAATCTTATTAAACTAGCAAGGTAATTTCAACCCATTAACATCTATATGCATATGGAGAGTGGCACAGTTTTAATCATGCCTTGGTTCTCTCTTGCCTGATCATAAGAGGCCTCTAGGTATTTGATAAAATACACCAGCAAATAACAATCAGTCTAGGATGAGACCCAGGAATCTGTTTTTTGTTGTTGTTGTTGTTGTTGTTGTTGTTCTTTAAAGAGGACCTACGTGATTCATACAGTCAAGTAAAGTGCAAAACACACTTGCCTACAGCATCGATTGACTGGAATGCAAAATCCAGCTTCTATCATAAAACCATCCAGTTGAAAAAGGAACAGATAAAGATTGCCTCAACTGTTTTATACAAGGTTGCATCTCGCAGGCCCTAGATCCCGGGCCTGTCTGGAATCACTAGGTCACAAAAACTCCAACCTACTGTAAACCCAGTAACAGCTTGCAGCTGGGATCAGGCAAGCCTCCCCCCCGCCCACCCCTCCAGAGCTGGCTCAGAACAGGGTTCACTCCGCAGCTCCTCAAGCAGCCCAGCAAAGTGAGAAAGCCTGCCCATTAGAAATCCCAATCAAGGCTTCCTTTTACCTTAAAGAAACTTCCTCGCTTGTCCAGACTGCGGGCACCCATGGTCCAAGCTGACATCTCCTCCAGCGATGCTCTATTGCACGCCCGGGACTCCTGAAGGTAGAGATATTTTTAATGGTTAGTCCAGCCTGTAGGAAATTCCTTTCTAAGCCACAGAACACTCACAACAACAGTCCTGCCAAGATCTTTTTCCGTCAACAACACAGTGCCATTTATTTCCCACCAAAGCCCTTCCATCCCCTTTCAGGCTGATTTCCTGCTCCAGACAGCTCAGTTCCTAGTCTGTGCCCCACCTCACTGCCCCACCTCCTGTTTCTCCAGCTGACGCAGAAGGTCTCTGGGACTGCGGAAAGTATAATGATTGCTTTGTATGTTTGCTTGACCTCATGCTCAAGTCCTAAAGGGACCGATATTAGATGTCACCGTAATCTGCTCTGAAGTTTATGGACTTAATGTGGCTGAACACAGAGGGACAGCAGAAGAATGAGGCCCTGCATGTCCCAGGAAATCCTGCCGGAATGAGATGAGGTCATCATCAGCTCTGCTAGCCCTCTCCCCCAGGCAAGGTCAACACAAGGGCACTGGGAATAAATCCCTCTTTTTTCTCCTTAGAAATCAAAGTTTGAGATGAAATCCTACGTCCCTGTTTACAGAGATAAGTTTGTATAAGAAACAACACGGAAACAGCTCCATGATAACCCAAGGGGAGGGGGGCAGTGCACTTCGGAATGCAGAGAAAAATTTAAAGGCATGATATGATTCTGAATCATAACTGTGGTCATTTCAGCTTGGAATTTCCCTCACTTGAGCATCAAAACTCGATAATCTTCCCTCTTGGCTACAAAGCCTTCAGTGTCCACTCCTAAGTAAAACACACGCACACCCAGGCAACTGGCCTTACCCCAGCCAGCGTGCAGTGCAGACCTGGGGAGGGGGGCATCCCTAAACCTTCCTTACCCAGGGAGGCTGGGCCAGGAGCAAGTATAAAACTGTTCTCCTGCTCACAATCTCTTCTGTTTGCCATGACATGCTCAAGACGAAGCTCGTCCTGACCATCACCAACATGGTATAAGGACAATAAAGTGAAAACAGGTCATGCCACATTAAGGAATATTAAAGGGGGTTGAGCTGCAGGGGTGGGGTCGAGAGGCACCAAAGCCAAAGCCACAGTAGCTGCTGCCAATTTGCAAAAGCAATTTCATTATTGCCAGGGGGGGGGGGGGGGGCAGAGAGCCAATAGCACCAAAGGGACATTTCAACAAGTGGAAAAGCATAATTACTTAGCAGAGAGCTACATGTGCATTAGCGAAGAACACTTTTTGGCAAGAGGCTCATTTTGGCCTCAAGATTTGCCTCTATGTTCACATTCATAGGGGACTCCGTTGATCTGTAGAATCTCATCTATAGGAAGACAGTAACGCAGTGCTACCCATCCCTCCTTCGGGAACCCTTGCCAATTTAGTCCTTCCTCCATGGCTCCCTCTCTGTAAAGGTTCAGAGGTGACTTCCCTGTGTTGCTTTCCACTTGCTGGGATGGAGCTGAGCATTCCAAAACCTCCCAAGAAGACGGGAGCTCTCCTTTGCAATTCTGCTGACTCTGGATCTTCAGGTTGTCAGGCTCAGCAGCTGAACGGAACCCCAGCTCCAAGGCCTTTGAAGTTCATCACTTACTAGCAAAGTCCACAGATTGGAGCGACTCCAGAATGAAAACACAGGGCTGTGTTCAGAACTAAGAGGAGACAGGGAGCCACACCGTAACCCTGGGGAGCACATGATTAACTGTTTCCATGCAGAAGCACACACATAAAGAAAGAACAGTTCCTGAAACCAAGCCTAATGTGCAATTCTTTTCCTTTCAGACGTTTTCTAGGCGAGGGATTTGACATCATGCAGCAGTTAAGGAGCTGCTGGCAAGAGCCAAGACTTCATTCCTCATGCAGATCGAAGTCTCTTTGTTCTGTTCCTAAGATTTCCACAGACAAACCCCTTCTGATGAGCCACGACAGGCAGAGCATTTCGCCTATAGCCAGGGAGCAGTCTGGATTCCAGAAGTTTACTAGTTTAATTAGCTGCCTGAAAATTGCATGCATGCACTTCAACCTCAAGCGGTCCTCAGGGAACCATCCAGTGTAGATTCCATGCGTGCCAGGCAGGCAGACCTATCACATTTCTTCAGGAAAATGCAGGTTGCCTCTCTCCTTCTTCAAAAGGCTGCTCCAGGAGGAAGATGACAGCAGGTGATAAGAGCAGGCTGCCAAGCACGACCACGGGTCCTTCCAGTTGAATGAAATCCAAGCGGACAGCAGCACATCATAGATTATTCTCATTGAAAAAAAAACAAACAACTATATATATATATATATATATATATATATATATATAGTTCTTAAGATCCCCCCCAAAAGTTCTGGTTTAAGTTCCTTACCATTGTAACAAGTTTCCTTCCCAAACCATAACCTCTAAGACTTTAACTCAATAAGGACAGATTGTAATACAATTTAAAATGGATAACTTCTTTCCATTCATGGCTCCTCACCCCTCCCTACCCCAAGGGGTTACACTAGCAGTTCCGTCCTAAAACCATTCCAGTAACATGCTGGACTGAAACAAAAAAGGTGCAGTAGTTTGAGAGGTTGTAAAATTCCTCCACATTTATACATTGAGAGCTTGCTCCTTTCCTGATTTCCCTGAAGGTAAAGCGGATTCTTGAAAAATGAGCCCATTGCATCCAGTGGATCTTTCCAGATGCTAACTAAAAGCTAGAAAAAAATAAATTAAAAAAAAAGATAGTGGGGAGTGGGGTGGGGTGGGGAAAAGCCCTAGTGGGACATTTGGGAGCTGCCAAGGCTTTTCAATAACACCACTAGAGGAATGTAAACGAAGCCGGCTGCTCCAGTCAGCTAAGGGACAAAGACAGGAAGTGAGTATTCCTCTCTCACACAAACACCAGGCTCTGCCACTGGAGAATAAACCTAGCCGTGGCTTCTCAGGTGGCCCCAAGAGCCACTGCTGAGGTGAAGGTCTGTTCTGAATTTTCAGCGTAAAGGACTCACTGAGTGGTCAGTCCAGGCTCCAGGCTCACTGTCCAGCTCGTTCAACTGAGAGCCACTGAGGACAGGTACTGAGGCACCACTGCCCGGACCCTGGCTGAAGACTGGCTGCAGGGAGAGAGACACCGAGTGCCCAGCTTCCAGGCCACTGATCAGTGGGGCTTGGTTGAGCCACTGGCACTCTCGCAGCTTTTGCTCTACTTGGCCACAGGCCAGATCTTGGCAAGATGGAGGGTCCGAGATGGAGGCTCCTTCCTCCCCTTCCCCCCTACCCTGTCCCCCCTCCATTTATTTAGTCAAACTACCCTTCCTATTTGTTTGCTTCAGGTCACAAGTGCAGACCCACAGGAGAAGCAGAAGGACACTTACACGGGCACCCACTACTCACAAGTCCAATTTACAAGAGACTTCGCTTATTCAAGGCATGGGTTCTCAACACCGAGCTGCTACGACAGTTAGTTAGCCACAAAAGCCTTCTAATCACTACCTCTCTTCCTCTCCTTTCTGGCAGCTGAATGAGACAAGGCGAAGTGGACTTCAGCTCTTAGTAAACAAGATCTCGTTATTATAATTATTTTACAGCCAAACTGACTGAAGAAGGAGAAAATGACTCACCCCTGGGGACCTGTCAGGTCAAGGCCAATCCTGAGAAATGCACGTCACCTTTTTGCTGGTTCTTTAAGTGGCTCCAATGACGGCAGGTCTGTCTTTTGAATGCTTTTCCTCTTTACTAAGAGGTAAAAGCCAGTGGGGCGGCTCTGTGTCTGGATCCAGGGAAAGTCTCTGAATATTTCCATAATTATCTTTGTATTACCAGGGATTTTACAAGCTGGACAGAAAAACTCAATTCCAGGCTCTGGCTTGACAATTCAAATTACATGAATTTTTAAAATTTTTTTCTTTAAGCATTTTGTATCACTGTCCAGCACTGATTTTCCCTCAGTTGATAGTGAATGTTTTTTTTTCTCTTAAGTTTTAAGATTATGCAATTTTTTCATTGAAAAGAGAAACTAGTTTATTGGAAGAAATGAGAAGCAAAGAACTGTATTCCCAGCCCTCTTACTAATAAGTGTATTTTTAAATAGAATTGGAAACAACATTCAGTACCTCAATTTTCCCAGGAGTAATTTCCCAGGACCATCAAATAATTTTTTTTTTTTTAATCAAGGAGCATTTCTGCCACTCCTAGGACCGGCCCGACAATGGGGTTAATTGCACTGGAGGTCCACCCCTTGCATCCTTGGAAAACTGGTGCCTCCCAGAGACTCTCGCCATATCCACGCTGCATTAGCTTTGCTGGTGTGAGAGATAAGCCTAGGAATCCCCCGGGCTTACACCAATGGGTTAACAAAGCATAAAGAAATACAAAGCCATAAAATGCTCACACCCAAGTTTGGGTAAACCAGACTGGCACCCCAAGAATAGGGGGGTGCAAAGACACCCCCAAGAATAGGGAGGTGCAAAGGCACCCCAAAATAGAGAGGGGGTGCAGAACCCCCAAAATAGAGAGGGAGAGGCAAAGGCCTAAAATAGGAACAGGCGCAAATGTGCCCAATACATAGGTATATGAAACAAACAAGATTAGATATTCAGGGGGAAGCACCCCCAATTTAGTACTGTAGCAGAAAAGCTGCTTTCACGGGAGGATAGAGCCAGGTTAGGTAAACTGGTGAATTGGACTATGGATGGCTGCGCTGCAGGCAAAGCAGAGATGGTTAAAAAAAGAAAAGGTGCCTTGTCAACCCTCAGGTTATTTCCCCTGTCTGTCTGGTCCCTAGGCTAGCTAAGATAAACAGAGGTGCTGCCTAATGTCCGCTGTAAACAACTCTCCTCCCGACTGCCTGGCGCCCAGATTTCCTTTTGTATTAACCCAAACCCCTAACCCCGAATATCCTCAAGACCCCCTTTCCCTCAGATCCACAAGTTAATGTTCACAAATTCATTGTCCCTTTGTGCACGTCCATCACCATGTTTGTAAGCCTTCTGATCCTAATAAAAATGGGGCAAGGACCCTTATTTGGGGCTCTTGTCTTTTCCCGGACATTAGCCATCTCTCGCTTTCAATCCTGCGTCCCGCTCTTTTGCTAGACAAGAGAGAACGTTAGACCCAGAGTCTACGACATGCTGGTGCCCCCATGGTGAAGGTGTGAACACTTCCACCAAGGGCAATGCATGCCACCTTGGGCAACAGGCGGGAAGCTCAGCTGTCAAGAAACTCCTCCTTTTCTTGGATGGGAAACTGCCTCTGTCACCTCCCACCCATCACCCTCATTTTACTCCTTGGGCCATTCAAGGATTAGCTTCCTGCTTCTCCAGCTTGCATTTCCCTACAGACATCCCTATTTTTTCCCTAGGTAACCACTTCTCTTAAGCATGGCTCAGTCCTCAAGGCTGGTGCACTCTGCCCACCTGGAAACATGGCTGTGAAGGGAGAGAGGGTGGCTACCTCCCAGGCCAGTCTCTTTTGACATTTCAAAAGTATGTGTCTTGGGGCACCTGGGTGGCTCAGCCAGTTAAGCAACCAACTTCAGCTCAGGTCATGATCTCAAGGTTCATGGGTTCAAGCCCCACATCTGGCTCTGTGTTGACAGTTCAGCGCCTGGAGCCTGCTTCAGATTCTATGTCTCCCTCTCTCTCTATCCCTCTCCCCTCTCCCCTTGTGCTCTCTCTTTCTCAAAAATAAACTTGAAAAAAAAATTTTTTTAAAAAGTATGTGTCTTCTCAGCCTCCTTACTTGAAAAGCTCCACATGTTAAGTGGTAACACCCTGCAGTGATTTCACACCTACAATGAGGAAGCCTTGTAAGCTGCATTAGCTCCTAAGACAAAGGAGGCCATGGACAGGGAGCCACACACTCCAGGTCTTCCTCAGGGTTTACCTGTCAACCTGTGAGCACCTGAGCTTAGACCTTTCTTTTCTAAGCCTCTCTGGCCATGATGCTAAAAAGTATATGGTGGTGAATTTTGTGTAGGTGGTTAATTTTAATTTGATAACCTGACAGCTCTTGAATTGAGTCAACACTGCAGATACAATAGATTAAGTGATACACTTTTTAAAAATTTTTGAATTAACTCTCTCCAGAGATGCTGAGTCAAGAATCTATGGCCATGTCGTTTATTAGAGGTGCCTTTAAGAAACACTGGTTGGGGAGGGGAAGTGATATGGGGAAGAAGGGCAGCCAATACAAAGTGCATGACCAACTACTGGGCAACTGGACTTCAACTCTTCTGGGGAGCTCTGGAAGTCAGTATAGACCATGCCCCAGAGTAGTTCCAACAGAAGCACAAGGGAGCTGAGGAAATGTCCAACTGCCCGCAGGAAGCCTTAATTCACCAGCATTTCCATCATGCCACTAGTGTGTGTAGAATGGGCTCCAGTGGCCAAAGAGAGCCTTAGGCAAAGTTGGCAGTGGAAAATCAGGCCAGCACCCATGGAAATGTTAAGTACCCAAGGGATTTGGGAAGGGCTTGACAGCGGCTGCTACAACTGGCAACTTTTTAAAAATCAGGACATTTTGCATAAAATGTAGATACGTAGCTTCTCTGGTCACACCGGGCTATCATTCCAGCATAACCCAAACTGGTTGACTCTGAGTGTTCTCTTCAGATGAGATATAAGCTCTTCCAGTTCACCAGTGCCCATGGATCTGCTCACGTCATTCAGATACCCTGCTTGAGCCACCCACACCCCTTGTAGAACACCTGCCCTGCCCACGTTGTGCCTGATATGCAACGTGAGTGATTCTGCCCATGCCATCCCCTCAGCTGATTGGACCAGCAAAGTTAAAATTGACCATTCTAAGATGAAGTAGAATCCTCTACTTCAAGATTTTGAGCTGAGAGTCACAAGGTAGGTGCTCATGCCTGAGAGCTGGTTTTGGAGCCATATGGGAAACTTGATAGAAATAATGAAAATAATTTATGGGAAACATACATCCTGAGTGAGGAGATACGAGGGGCTACTGGTCCACAGTGAGCCAGGAGGGGTGAATGCACATGTGTAAAGGAGCATCTTGAGTCTTGGCCTCAGACCGCTGGCCTTAGAGCTTCCACCAGGCCAAGGTTCAACTCATCTTGTATCCTGACAATAAATATTCCTTTTTTTTTCTTTTAGTAGTTTGGGTGGATTTATGTTCCTTTCCATCAAATATGTTTTGACCAGCATGCTTCAGAAAGACAATCACGAGTTCTCAGAAGCAAGTATAGTTTTAAAATATTTTTTAGCATCTTACCAAATGTTTAATTCAAAGATCTTGGAATAAAGCACACGCCGATAAAGACAAACTCCTGTCAAACCACAGCAGAACTTAATGATGTCACATCTGATGGGGATTGATTTTTTTTAATGTTTATTTTTTTTATTTTTTGAGAGAGAGAGAGAGAGAGAGAGAGAGAGAGAGAGAGAGAGAGACAGAGCACGAGTGGGGCAGGGGCAGAGAGAGAGGGAGGCACAGAATCCAGAGCAGGCTCCAGGCTCTGAGCTGTCAGCACAGAGCCTGACGTGGGGTTCAAACCCATGAACCACGAGATCATGACCTGAGCCAAAGTCAGACACTTAACCAACGGAGCTACCCAGGTGACCCAATGGGGATTTTTTATATGAATATAGGAGAGGGACACCTTTGGCAATCTAAAGGAAGATGCTTCAATTTCGGGGTGAAAAGGACAAACAAAAGGTACATTTCTACTTCTTTCATCAACACTGCAAAGTTGCATGGAAGCTTTGCTGGGTGTTTACCTCTATTTTTTTTTAATTTATGTTCCTCAGTTGAATAAAATGGAATGGATGCAGCTTTCTGCTCATGAGAGAGAGTTGTGGATTGTTGTAAAGATGTTTTTACCCTGTTATTTTAATCCAGACTTTGTGTCTTCAAGGAAGTTTTAACTCAATGTTTAACACACACAAATATTTCCCTTGGAATTATACCAATATTGATCATTTTCATGGAGAAAATATTTTCTGGAGCATACTTCGTTAAACCATCTCAAGTCCTTGGTTAGTTTCTTACACAGTGCAGTTAAACTGTTTTCAAACTTTCTTTAGTTCTTTTTAATTTTGTACCTTTTTTCTTTCCGGATGTAAGAATTTAAAGCTAGTAAATATTATATGTTTTGTTCCAAAGATTTATCATCTTAGTTTTTATGCCTGGATCTATGACCCATCTGAAATTAATTTTTGTGTACGGCTTGAGGTAAGGGGTTGGGAGTCTTTATTTCTCCATACAGATACACATTTAATTTTAATTTTAAAGAAAATAGTTTTTAGAGATGAATTCTGCTCTTTGTAAACTTTACATCAAAGATGTGATTGAGTAAACAGAATTTTGTCTTCATGAAACTACTGTGTAACATTCCTGCCCTGTAAGGTGGTGGTAATTGTTTTCATTATTTCTATCAAGTACTAAATTTTCCGTATTAAATTTTGACTATACTTTCTGCAAGATTATTTGATGAGTCTGCACATTTTTAGACAATAAAGTTTTCTTCTGCCAGTGCAATTTTTCTCAGACCAAGGTTTTTTCTTTCCACTTTCAAAAATTCCAAACAAATGCAATTCACCAGTCAGGTTTGGATCAATCACAAATGATGTTCACTGAGGCTTCACCTATTTCATTATGAATTGGTTACAATACTGATATTTTGTATTTCTTAGATAATCAGTGAGAAAAGTGGAAACAATAATCCTCAGGCACTCATGGAATACTCTGTTGCTCAGCAATCGACTACTGTCATTCCAAACTCAATGTTCTTTATTCTTCTAATATGTTTTGTTTTGTTCACTAGCAGCTTCCGTGGTTAGGGGACCAAAGAGAAGAACATACACACAGTCTAAATGGTTACATAATGTCCTCTTTAAGAAAGTAGTCTCGGGGGCACCTGGGTGGCTCAGTTGGTTAAGCTTCCGACTTCAGCTCAGGCCATGATCTCGCGGTTTGTGAGTTCGAAGCCTGCGTCAGGCTCTGTGCTGACAGCTCAGAGCATGGAGCCTGCTTCGGATTCTGTGTCTCCCTCTCTCTCTGTGCCTCCCCAGCTCACACTCTGTCTCTCTCTTTCTCTCAAAAATAAATAAACATCATGAAAAGATGCTCAATGTCACTCCTCATCAGGGAAATACAAATCAAAACCACACTGAGATACCACCTTACGCCGGTCAGAGAAACTAAAATGAACAAATCAGAAGATTGTAGATGCTGGAGAGGATGTGGAGAAATGGGAACCCTCTCGCACTGTTGGTGGGAATGCAAACTGGTGCAGCCACTCTGGAAAACAGTGTGGAGGTTCCTCAAAAAATTAAAACTAGATTACCCTATGACCCAGCAATAGCACTGCTAGGAATTTACGCAAGGGATATAGCAGTGCTGATGCACAGGGGCACTTGTACCCCAATGTTTATAGCAGTACTTTCAACAATAGCCAAATTATGCAAAGAGCCTAAATGTCCATCAACTGATGAATGGATAAAGAAATTGTGGTTTATATACACAATGGAATACTACTTGGCAATGAGAAAGAATGAAATCTGGCCTTTTGTAGCAATGTGGATGGAACTGGAGAGTGTTATGCTAAGTGAAATAAGTCATACAGAGAAAGACAGATACCATATGTTTTCACTCTTATGTGGATCCTGAGAAACTTAACAGAAGACCATGGGGGAGGAGAAGGGGAAAAAAAAAGTTAGAGAGGGAGAGAGACAAACAATAAGAGATTCTTAAAAACTGAGAACAAACTGAGGGTTGATGGGGGTGGGGGAGAGGAGAAAGTGGGTGATGGGCATTGAGGAGGGCACCTGTTGGGAAGACTACTGGGTGTGGTATGGAAACGAATTTGACAATAAATTATATTTAATATAAAAAATTTTTTAAAAGAAAGTAAGTAAGTCTCATCTTGTGTTCTTGTCACAATAAAATAAAATAGTCCTAGATTAAAACGTCATGACAACCACCTCTGAAGCACAAAAAGTGGGACACCATCCCTACAGAGATTAAACTAGCCCCTAGGGAATAATTGCCTAGAATTTCATGTACTAATTTGCTTCTTTTCCCTTCATTTTGATCCTGTATGTGTTGACATCTTTCCAAATTTTCCACTTCACCATTAGGATATCTACCTTCCCTTTAAACAGGGATGTGCTAGAAAATACTTAACAACTGGCTTTCTGGGGAATAAAAGCCCCAAATTTTAGCAGTTGCCTATTTTATAGGATAAATACTCTCATCATGAATAATTTCAGGCTACCAACAGGACATCAACATATTTGCAAAATTGATGAAAATCTAACTATCAGCTCTACTGAGTGAGGGTAGGGGTGACTCCAGTTCATGACTCATTTAATCTACCCATTCGAAACCCCAACGTCTCTGAAGAGGTTGCTTTGATTTGATTCTTTTTACACCGAGGTAATACAAGATAGCAAAGTAAGAAACTAGATCTCTAGACTGAAAGCAATGCTTTAGCCATGAAACCACATTATTTGTTCCTAGTAAGACCTGAAATATGTTTGGCTATCATCTCAACCAAGTTGAGTGATCCCATCAGGAAAACCTGAAGGAAGCCACATGTTCAGTCTATTATTTGAGACTCCGTAGGTTCTATTTCTTTACAGGTTGAAGAGGAGGAGAAGAAAAGATCTTCCTTTTGCCCATCAGACATTGGGGATCCCATCTGCCTTATTCAGAGGAGTAGCTCCAATACTCAACACAGTGCCTGGCACATCTGTGCTCAATAAGTGTCTCTGGGATAAGTAAGTGCATGAGATTTTACAGAGAAGGCATCAAGGCTGAAAGGAAGGGCTTTTAAGGAATGGCTTCATCAAAAGTGTAAGATAATAGGAAGAACTATAACTTCGAGAATGACAAAATAAGATAAAAACTTCAAGAATGACAAGAACTGTAACTTTGAGAATGACAAGATAGCTTGCTGTCAATCCACATAACATGCTGGGAAAAAACATTCTTTATACCACTTTGAAACACAAGGACGTTTAATCCACATTTTCTTTCTGCTGTTGGATTTCTCCTATAGGGTCTATGATCTGGAGGCCTTTCCTCTCTATCATATAGAGACTCACTTTGTTCTCTGCAATTACCTAGTCAATCATGTTTCTTGGCTCTTTCATTTTTGCACAAATCAGAATTCTAGAGGTCTCCAGGTGTGTGTCCACACCATTGTATCTTCATTGGAGACCACAAAACAAAAAATTCACCAGAACAGATGCAAAACTCCCAATGAAATATAACTGGCTGAGCAAATGGACTTCTCTGTGTTTGTGCATGTACCTACATCCATGTGTTATGGGGATTAGAGTCTGAAAATTCCCATCCTTGCTTTTAAGTGCATTGGAGAACAGTTGAGCCTCCTCTGGAGAATATTATCCTTCTATGCTTGCAGATTCCATGTGGGATGGTCAGCAGAAGCACAACATCCAATATCAAAATAAAAAAAAATACCGCAACACCTCTATACATTGTGAATGCCCAATTACCATGTATGAATACCATCTTACAGCCACTATCCAGAAATTATCAAGGATGATGCATAAAGAAACAGCTGCTCTCCAAAATAGTTAATATTTTATGTGTCTACAAAAGAGTTGTGGAAACTCACATAAGCTCTCATAGTAAGGCTGTCAATGATATCTGTTGCCATCACCAATGAGGTGGTTTGTGTCAGAAAACAGTGCCTTTGCAGTTCAGGCATGTTTTAGTCTCTCTTGGTTGACCAACAGCATTCATGTCTTTTGCTGGGAGAGACAAGTACATATGACTGGGGCATTTTACAAATCCAATCTCATATTACTACCAAACTACCAAGTAGTTTCTGCTAGGCTCTGCAGGCTCCCTTTGAAACACAGGGTTTTCCTCACTATGGTCTACCCAAATCCTATCCCCTTGTGCAGGTGTCTGACCCATGCTTATGGCAGCCATGGTTATTATGGGGGCCAAGAGGGGAAGGGAAGCAGTTGGATTTCCCCTTTTCCATTGGGAGTATTTGAGGGTAGCACAAACACACATCTGAGGGAGACTGCTTTGGGTCATAATAATGATGATCTTGGAGTCAGACTTCTAGAAAAAGAAGATCAAAGGATGCAGGGTCAAATAAGCCTGTGGATCCACCTTAGTGGATAGTGGAGGCACTGAGCCATTGACCTTGTCTGGACTCTCATGCCTCACAAGGGGATGCTAGGTAGGCATGAATACTTTCAGGGCCTGGGGCAAGAAGACAAATGGAGGCTGACATTATTTATGTCTGAATTTTTTTAAATTATAAATCAAGATTACAAACTGTGTTCTATTCTCTTACCAAGACAAACTGTGTTCTATTCTCTTTCCAAGGACTTGGAAGGTCAGGTTTCCATTTAAAATTTTCACTCTTGGGCCACCTGCGTGGCTCAGTCAGTTAAGCATCTGACTTCAGCTCAGGTCTCGATCTCACGGTCTGTGGGCTCGAGCCCTGCATCAGGCCCTGTGCTGACAGCTCAGAGCCTGGAACCTGCTTAGGATTCTGTGTCTCCCTCTCTCTCTGCCTCTCCCCTGCTCTTGCTCTGTCTCTCTTTCATTCTCTTTCTCTCTCTTTTTAAAGTGTTTATTTATTTTGAGAGAGAGAGAGTATGTGCATGCACAAGTGGAGGAGGGGCAGAGAAGGAGGGAGAGAGGAATCCCTTTTCACTCTGTCAAAAATAAATAAACATTTAAAAAAGTGTCTAAATATTCAGACTCTTCAGTGTTCTGCACTGAACGGGACACATGGGGCATCCAGAACCTATCCCATGGCTTGTCACTCTACTCTTCTGTCTTGACAGCTCTGTGGACACCCCAGCCTTCCTGTCCAACTGTCACCTCGGATTCCGCCCACAAAACTTCCAGCCTGTGTGGGCTATGCCACCAGGCCTGGGGTATGTGGGCAGGGATTCCAGAGTGCTGTGCATCTGGAACAATAAGGGAAGAGAAATGCAGGGTCCAGAATGGCATAACCCCTGCCTCCATGGACCTCTTCTTCCATGGGGAGTGATGAGGCTGAGTGGGATGAAGTACATAGCCCAGGGCAGTGGCCTCTCTTGCCTAGGTCTTAGGGCAGGTTGGATCATCTTAGGGCCCATGAGAGAATAGACAAAGGTTCCACTACTGGTTTGGTTTTCTCCCATCCTCACCTGGACTTGGTTTGCAGAAGTGTAAGGTTCAGTCCCAAGTGGCCCTAGTTATACCCTGGTGGTACTGGGGAAGAGAGACAGGCTTGGATCCAACAGCCCTAAGACGTCCTAATTCCTCTCGAGCTCTTAATTCCAGTTCAAGAGGCCATGCTCTCTCCTTAAAAGCATTCTGGCTATTGTACTCCTTCCTCCACCTTCTCTCCTCCTTTGGCTCTTCGAAAACACTACAGCCCCTCACTCTGGGTCTGCCGTCTTGGACTCCTCCTCCAATCCTATCTCAATCCTAAACCAGCTGCCTTTACCCTGCCAGCACCATCATCTTGGAGGTCAAAACACACTGAGTAAGCACTGAAAAACACTTCAGCCCTGTGTCTTAGATCAAGCCCCCAAATGCATGCTTGTTTTAGGTCTGAGGATATATTATGACCTTCTCCAATCAGCTTCTACTGACCTCAAGTTACTGCAGATAATAGGAAACTGCATAACATGCCTTAGAATCATCCCAAAGCTGATTATCTTGGCAAAACAAGGTCTCCATCTTTTGGGTGTCTGTAATAGGTCTCCAGCAAAAAAAGGAGACTAGAGGTTAATGCTTTTATCTCCCCGAAGACCTTACCCTCTTGCTTATTACCCTTGAAGACTAAAAAGTATTTTTGTAAAAGTCAGGAAAGATAGTTTGTATCTGCTTCAATGCTGGGCCAAACCATCGTTCTCATAGTCTCCATTGGCCTAACCCAAATGGTAGGGTCTGGATATAACAGAGCTAATGCCCCATGATCATGGAGATAGTGACCCAGTTGGCATATGGCATTTTGATTTTCAAAAGGCTTTTACTTGTATATCCCTATTTTCTTTGCCTGTTAGAGCATCTTATGTTACATGGCATTTTTTTTGAAGTATTTATTTATTTATTATTTATTTTTGAAGGAGAGAGAGAGCAGGGGAGGGACAGAGAGAGAATCCCAAGCAGGCTCCACACTGTCAGTATAGAGCCAGATACAGGGCTCGAACTCACATACCATGAGACCATGACCTGAGCGGAAAAGAAGAGTCAGATGCTTAAGTGACTGAGCTACCCAGGCACCCTAAATGGCACTTCTATGTACAAATGTGAGGCTCCCCTACAGCTGGAAGGTTCTATTTTTTTTAATGTTTATTTATTTTTGAGAGAGAAAGCTAGAGAGCAAGCAGGGGATGGGCAGAGAAAAAGGGAGACAGAATCCCAAGCAGGCTCCGTGCTGTCAGCACAGAACCTAATGTGGGGCTTGAACTCAAAAACCATGACATCATGACCTGAGCTGAAACCAAGAGAAGGAAGCTTAAACGACTGAGCCACCCAGGTACCCCACTTCTATTTTTTTTAAGTTTATTTATTTATTTTGAGAGAGAAAGGGAAAGAGAGGGTGAGGAGCAGAGAGAGAGAGAGAGAGAGAGAGAGAGAATCCCAAGCAAACACTGCACCGGGTCTCAAATCCACGAATCGTGAGATCATGACCTGAGCCAAAACCAAAGCTTTCTCCAGGAACCAAAGGCTTTGTTTTCTCATTTAGGGCTTGAGTGTTTACTTTTCTTTCCTGCTCCCTGTTTCTGATTAATTTCTATCCCCTTTATTAGTTCAGGGAGGTGTACAAAGAGAGTAGACAGAAGTCAAATCATTCAGTTGGCAGACTTGTGCATGATTTCTGGATTGCAGCTATGTATTTCGTATGGTTCCAATTTAGAAACAAAACAAAGCAAAACAAAACCCAATCTTGAGTCTTCTTCCTGCTTTCCTACCTGTTTTTCTGAACTCCAAAATACTTGTCTACAAAAAAGTAAAGAAAGAATCACTCATTCTTGGTTTCTTTCTCTGAAATGCAGCTCTGAGTATTGAATGCTGACTTTCCACTTAACATTCCTTTCCTCTGAAGTCCCCGCTCCCCTCTGCTAATGAGGGCACCAGGCTTGAAAACTTGCTTGACTCGACCCATCAATCACTGCACAGTTTTGCAGTCTTCTGGCTGAAACGGCTGTCATCTCCCTTCCCATTCTCCACAACCACTCAGACCTTGGGCGGCGGCAGCCTTAATGGTTTCAGCAGCTCCCTAATGTCTGTGCGCCCCTGCTGCTGCGTCTGCTCCAATTCACGCGGCCCAAACATGCCACACCAAAGGGACCGTCCTTTCCCAGCTTCCTGCTTCCCTGCTCGCAGCACAGTTTTTAGAATTGAATATCCATATTCCTGGTTAGGTATTCAGGGTCCCTTTTTGATCTGTTTCCAATCCAATTTTCCAATCTCAGCAGTGACATGTGTGTAGGTTGGCACTGCCCCCTCCAGAGCACAGATCTCAGAGATCCCACCCGAGTGGAGACAGAGAACATTCCTGACTAGTTTCGGCCTACCCTGGGTGAGTATTTTTCCAGGCATTCTGTCACTGCCCACCACACTGCCCAACCTAGACCAGTGAGCTGAAAGTGGCCTAAATTGGCAATCCCAGGTAGGTAAGATTCTGAAGCCCCATCATGCACGGTGCACCGATACTCACCAGCAATAGTGACTTGCCTCACTTTGACCCTGCTCCCTTATCTGTCAGGTGGGAGAACTCCGAGGTGCCCACTCTACACTGTTTCCCAGGACTATCTCATGAGATGGGGCTTCAGATGCCCCAGTGGGGGCTGGCTTATCAGTTAGTGGCTGCCTTTTCTTCTCACTTCCAAACCTGCCAACAGCATCCCCCTTACCTCCCAAAAAACTATTTGCACTTGAAGCCTTATCTCAGGGTCTGGGTACACACACCTAGTGTGGACAGCAGGATAATCATGGACAATCATGGACTGATGCAAACATGAACACACACACACACACACACACACACACACACACACCACGCAGACAAAAAACATGCACACATTTGCTAAATAACACACTTTAAGGACTGCTTTCCCTCCCCTCTCTTCTGTCCCTACTTTTCTACTGGCATTCCCTGAGATCATCTCCCAGTAAATGGTATGGAATTTCTGTTTGTGAGCCTGGTTCACTGCTTGTCTAAAGAATCCTGCTCAACTAGTACTGAATTTATAATTAATGGGAACATTTTTGTCAATATAAAATCCAGGAAAAAATGCATAAACATATTTTGAATAAATGTTGTGTGTCCCTGTAAACAACCACTATCCTTTGTGAACATAACTAACATTATCCAGTTAAGAGTAATGAAAAAAAGGGGCGCCTGGGTGGCTCAGTTGGTTAAGTGACCAACTTTTCAGCTCAGGTCATGGGCTCACAGTTCATGAGATTGAGCCTGCATTGGGCTCCGTGCTGATAGCATGGAGCCTGCTTGGGATTCTGTCTCTCTCTCTGCCCTTCTCCTGCTCATTCATTCTCATTCTCTTCTCACTCTCTCCTCTCTCTCTCTCTCTCTCAAAATAAATAAATAGAACTTTAAAAAGAGTAATAAAAAAAATGAAAGGCTTATTTTTAAATTGTTGCAAATTTCCAACAATTAAAAGACTTGTTACAGAGGGTGTGATTTTTATCAACACAAAAATCTTTCTTTCTTTTTTTTTTCCAAAATACATTCAAAGACTAAGAAGTGTCACCAAATGATTTATCCTCTCGAGATCCCCATGTACCTTGGTCTGGCTCTGCTACCACCTGACCACAATTAAAGCTTTTAAGAAACTCCTATTTTTCTCATCCTAATCCCTTGCTTTTTTCCCCATGGTCACCAGCAATTAACCCAGCAATATAAATGGGCTCTTGAATCAGTGAGGAGCTTTCATGTTATAAGTAACAGAAAATCCAATTCAAATTGATTTAAAAATAAACAGTAATGTCTCCTTACAGATTGCTCATTAACTGCGTAAGAAATGATAGTAACTGTACAGTGGAGAAACTACATAAGACTTTGACCGGCTGATCAAAGTTCAGATCCCCAGTGCGGGTAGACAGATGCTACATTCGTCCTGACCCGATGCCCCAGGGATACAATGTCAGTTATAGCGTATTCCAACAGAAGGTGTGGAACCTGAATCCAGTCATAAGGAAACATCACACACACCCCACCAACTGAGGGACACTACATAAAAAACCCAGATTCTGCACAAATATCAATGTCATGCAAGACAGAGAAAGGCTGAAAAGTTGTTCCAGGTTAAAAAGACCTGAACCTCTTAAAAAACACATGATCTTTGATTGGAGAAAGAAACAAGCTATATATAGAGGCCATTATTGGGAACATTTAAAAATTAGTATCTTAGCCTGGGTGGCTCAGTCAGCTAAGTGTCCAACTTCGGCTCTGGTCATGATCTCATGGTTTGTGGATTTGAGTCCTGTGTTGGGCTCCATGCTAAGTGTAGAGCCTGCTTGGGATTCTCTCTCTCTCCCTCTCTCTCTGCCTCTCCCCACTCACACTTTCTCTTTATCTTTCTCTCTCTCTCTCAAATAAGTAAAAAATTAGTATCTGTAATTTCGATCAATGACTAAGCCTCAGTCTTGGCTGATAGGACTGTGGGGACGAAGAGAACACCCCTGTTCTTAAAAACAGCATACAGAAGTAGTAAGTGGTAAAGGTGTGTGATGTATACAACCTGATCTCAGGTACTGATACAGCCAAAGGGGCGAAAAGGTACAAATTGGTGAATCTGCATGAATGGTAAACACGAGTCCTCTGAACTCTCCTTGCAACTTTTAGGAAGTTTGGCCCATTTCAAAATAAAAACTTAAAAATCACTAGGCAGTACAAGTGATTAAGGGAGGTACTGAAGTCCTGCTTCAGGAGGCACAGGCCAGTCCCATGGCCCCATGATTTTGACAAGGCCCTGTTTCCCTGGCTTTCTTCTGCTTCCAGGTTCTAGCTTCCTGGGGTCAGTGCTGTCCATGCTCAGTGTGCCCCGTGGTGGAAAGACAGCATCAGCTCCTGTCTTCACAGCCCCACACCCACACATCCAGAGATAGGTCAAGCTCCCTCGGAAGAGTGAATGAGGGTCTTCTTTCCCAGAAATGCTTCCCTCAAGTTTGAGAAGCCCTTCTTGCTCTGACGCACAAAATCTAATCGGGATGAGACACCAACCCTGACATTTAGGATGTGAAGTCCAAGCTCTTTGATGTAACATATACTACACAGTCTTCCCCAACCTGACTCAAACCTTTATTCCCATTTCTGGCCCTCCCACAAGCCCACTCTCATCTGCCACACCTTTGTATGTCTGTAACAGTCTCTCTGTTTAAAACACTCTCTACCACTCAAGACTCAGCCCAAAGATCACCTCCTCTTGTGCCACCTTCTCTGGCCCCCACCATTAAGCCTTTCCTTCTCTGGGTGCCACAGGGAACAGGCTCCCATGACATTCTAATTCCATGTTTCTATTTGCCACCAGAGGGCCCTGCATGTTCCCTAACATTTAGAGTGTGCCCAGTATATCTATAAAACACGGACAAGCACATAACATCTGCCCTGCTAACACCATGCTTCCTTGGCCTACTGAAAATCTATGGAAAATCTATCTGTGATAGAACTTAAAATGGCACTAGACACGAAAAAGAAGTCACTAAAATAAAATGTTATTCAATAAAATACATCTTAATTAGAATATTTTACTCTGTGAAAGAAAATTACCCTGTTATTCAAGCCACATGGAACCACTGAGAAACTCATAATTTAGCCAGTACGTGGAAAGTGCATATGTTCTAATTTCCTGTTTTTCTGTGAGAGGCCACTGTTCCAGCCTGGGTCAGGCAATGCATGGTTTGTGGCCTGGCACTTCAGCAGCCCTGGCTCAGAGAAAAGACTGGCTTTATCTTGCACGGGTAAGTGGGGGAAAACTCAGAAAACCCACACTGCACAAATATTACATCACCAAACAGGGGAACAACCACACTCAGCAACCATCCTGGAGGCCCACTTTGGTGTAGGTTCCTGTCGCAGAACTTAGTTCAGCTCTTTGAGCACCAGGATGCCTCATGCCAGACATGCAGACACTTCAGGCTGCTGATGCTGCCCTTTCCTGGGGCCACAAAAATGTTTTGCAGCTTAGAAAGCAGTCTGGCTCACCCAGCTGCCTGACATTTTCAGAGCAAACTCTGGAGCTATGGCCCAGGAGGGTCTCAATAAGCCCCCCTGGATTCATCCCTCATTTTTAGTCAAATCATGGCTCTAAAAAATCTCCCACTGCAGAGAAACCTGGATGACACCGCCATAACCAGCCAGCAGAGTTACCTGCCATGTGTGCCTCCTGATATCAGGCACTGGGGAGGACACATTACTTCTGTAGCATTCCCACCAAAAGCACATAACCTGAATCCATCTGTGAGGAACATCAGACATGCCAGACTGAGGGTCACTCTACAAAAACAATAGGCCTGAACTCTTCAAAAATGTCAAGGTCTTGAAAGACAAAGAAAGGCAGAGGATCCATTTCAGATTGAAAGACTCAAAAAAGAAATGACAGCTAAATGCAACTCACGATCCTGGACTGGATGCTGAGTCCAAAAAATAAAAAGTAAACTTGCTACAAATGGCATTCTTGGGGAAACTGGAATATGGACTGTAGATTAAAGTATTATTAAATGTCCTGAATTTGACAACTGTACTGTAGTGACATAAGAATATGTCCTTGTTTTAAGAAGTAAACACTGAAGTATTGAGGTATCTGCGTGGCTCAGTTGGTTAAGTGTCCAATTCTTGATCTCAGGTCAGGTCTTGATCTCACGGTCATGAGTTCAAGCCCCACACTGGGTTCCATGCTGGGCATGAAGCCTACTGAAAAACAAACAAAAAACACTGAAGCACTAAGAGACATGATCCATGCAACTTCTTCTCAAACCATTTAGAAAAAGGTGTGTGTGTGTGCGTGTGTGTGCGTGTGTGTGTGTGTGTGTGTGTAGGGGAGAGAGAGAGAATGATAAAGTAAATGGATAATATGTTAACAATTTACTAATCTGTATAAATGAAAGGCATACTTGATTCTTTGAACTATTTGCAACATTTTTTTTAAGTTTATTTATTTTGAGAGACACAGAGACAATGTGAGCGGGGAGGGGCAGAGAGAGAGGGAGACAGAGAATGCCAACAGGCTCTGCATGGAGCCTGATGTGGGGCTCAAACCCACAAAACCGTGACCTGATCTGAATCATGACCGGAGCTGAAACCAAGAGTCGGATGCTTAACCGACTGAGCCACCCAGGTGCCCCTGCAACATTTATTAAGTATGAAATTGCTTCAAATTTTAAAAACAGATTCCATTGTCTCGTTATACAAAATAAAATAAAACAAGATTCTCAGCAACAGTTTAATGCTTTTGCACATTAAAACTCCCCCAAGAAACATTGGGAAATGTGTAATTACACAGAGAAGACAAGAGAAAACTTTATTCCATCACTTGTACAAAATAAGTTTAGTCTGGCAGCAAATTTGACATTAGCGTATTTTAGAGGTTTGAAATTTGATATAAAATGTATTTGTGGGTTTATGTCTTGTTAATCTGTTATGCAGTATTTAAGATCTACAACAAAGTTTAAAGATAGTATGGCACACCTCTGTACTCACAACCCCTTTAAATTCCTCACCCACCATAGCCTCTTTTCTATCTCAGGAGTCACAAAAATTCTACACTCAGTGTTCATCAGTCCCACATACCTCTCTATATGTTTGCTACATATGTATTCTTTCATTGTATTTTTTAAAATGTAACTTTGAAAAAGAAATGTATTTATTTATTTTTTAGAGAGGGAGAGAAAACATGTGTGAGCAGAAGGGAAGGGTAGAGGGAAAAAAGAGAGAATCTTAAGCAGGCTCCATGCTCAGCGGAGTGCAGCTCAGTGCAGAGCCTGGGGTTCCATCCCACGACTCTGGGATCATGACCTCAGCTGAAACCAAGAGCTGAACGCTCAACTGAGCCACCCAAATGGCCCTGGAAAAGAAAATTGAATTAAAGTTTGTGTAACCTGTGAAGCACCCTCAAGGAATATCAGGGCTCCAGGGACTATAGTTTCAGCTGATCTTTCAAGCCCTTCAGAGATACTTAGTGACCACAATTCTACATTCTTAGCACGTAATTTGAACATCATGACCACAATCCATAAAAGGTAGCAGCACACACTCAATGATGTTCTGGAACTAGAGAATACTGGCTCACAATAATGACTATATGCTTCTTCTCAACTCCACCTTCAATGACATTGCATCGGTAGATGGAAATTCATGACAGCTGGAGCATTTACACCACGGAAATAAGCAGATGTCTAGGCATATAAAGGTGTTGTAAACACAGCAAACTGTTGAATGTACCTAGCTCCCAGGTGCCTTTGATGTAAAAGGGACAAGTTAATTCAAGTTCTTCAGGTAGCCTTTCAGATACTTGAAAGGAAAGTAGAATTAAAGCTTGTTAAGATTTCATAGACCATACAGAGTGGTATAGTAAACGTCAAGGTGAATCTAGATGATAATTTTTAAAAAACTCCCCAAATACTCAGATAGAATCATGCAAATATAATTCAGAAATTACATTTTCCCAGCAGAGAATAACTCCAAAGATTATGGCTTGATTGCCCTGTACAGTGGTGACTAGTTTTGTACCTAAATTAGGTGAGCATATTTCAGCAGTCTTGCTTTGAACTGATTATAAATCCATATTCGTCTCTTGTAGCCTACTTTGAACTAGCCTGACCATCCTTCTGATGCCTTCCTAATGAATGAAAATAAATCTTTAAGCCAGGCTCATTATACGCCTGCAGGAGAGCTATATTTTTAAAACCCTTTAATAATAATACTTTGGCAAAATAAACGTGGGTGGGAACGAAGGAATTTGGTCCTTTTTTTCTTCTTGCCAAATTCAGTGCTGTCAGCCAAGAGGAGAAGCTTTGGAGAAGTCAGAAGGAAAGATTCAAAGCACACCATGTTGGATGAACCAGTCGTCTTGTTTCTGAGAGCCAAGCCTCATGGTTCTCAAAATGTAACCAAGTCTGGTTGTAATAAGAACCAGGAAAATCTTAACCACAAACAGATGAATGTTTTGCCAAAAAGCCTGGTGCCTCCCTGGGCAAACTGAACTAAACAACTTTATTCAAGTTCAACTGCTAAATCCCCATTCCAGAAAAGAGGACATGAACCCAGCACACTAAACAGTGCCACCCAGGATGGTCCAAAGCCAGGGTAATGTCAATAGTAACTTTTTTGCCTATTATAAACCAGCGAGGTACTTGCTCCTCTCCCAGGAGGTTTTTTCCACATTTTTTTCTTAATGACCCCCTCCATTCAATTTTAATATTATAAATATACAGTATATTTATGTATAGGTCACAGACATCTGTAATTTGAACAGGAAGATTAAGATTTGTTGTCATTCCCCAGCACCCAACCCCAAAGCAATTTTTGCTTCCTTGGGGCCATGAGAGCCCCCAATGAGAATGCGTGTTATAAACTGACCATCATTAACTGGGCTCTCACGGGCTTATGATGGCCACACAGGGCCTCTCTTTGCAGCGTGAAGAAGACTGCATTCCCACCCAGGGGCATCTTTGCTTTCTACCGGTTAAAAAAAAACTTAACTAATGGCAGAAATACAGTTCTGAGCATTTGCTAGATGCTAGGCACTAAATCAAGCAACAAAAATTTGCTGCTCACAGTTCTGGAGGCTGGAAGTGCTAGATCAGGCTGCCAGCTAGGTTGGGAAAGGGACATCTCCTGGTTTCAGACTTCCTGTTGTATCCTCACATAGACAACAAGGTTAAGGAGCTCTGTGGGGTTTCTTTTATAAGAGCACTAATCCCAATTGTGAGGGCTCCACTCTCATGACCTAAGCAATTCCTGAAGGCCCCATCTCCTAATACCATCACCTTAAGCAACAGGATTTCAACATACGATTTTTGAGGGGACACATCCATACCATAGCACACTGTCACAGCTTGGGTTCCCCCAGAAACAAATCCTGAGTCAGGGATTCCAGAGCAGGTAATTTCTAGGAGAGATGATGCCAGGAAATGCTGGTAGGTGAATGGGGAGTGACACACAGAAGGACAGGATAGATTTCAAGCCAATTTCACTGGAGTTTTTTCATAGGGAAACTCTTGCAAACAGCATCAAACACAAACCTTAGAGTAATCCCATCTGAAAGGTGAGGGAGCTGGGGTATTTATACACCAACACTCATCAGTCATTGATTGAGGGCTGCTCCTGCTCTCTTTTGTCAGAGATGCAAGTGCTGGGAGCCAGAAGTAAGGCTGGTAAGAACTGAAGAGATAAGGCCCAAGGTACCAAACTGGGCACCACATATACAGATTCATATAATTGTCACAGCATCCAGGTGAGGTTGCCATTCGAATCAGCCTGAAATGGGGTACAAAAATGTAAAATAATGTTCTCCAAGTCAACAAGGAGTAAGTGGTAGAGATAACAGAGGACTCCAAAGGCTACATGCCTAAACCATGCTATATTTTGTACTACCCTCTCCTGGGACATCCAGGCTGCTCTTCTTGGTTTTTCCTATTCAAACAGATTCAGCAAATTGGTAAGACTCATATGAGATACAGCTCCTCCTATATGAATCCACAAGTTAGCAAGAAATGGAAGGATTTAGGGAAAAGATAATGAATTGGATTTTGGAATTGTTGAGTTTGAGTTGCCAGGACATTCAGGAGGAAAGATCAGGGTAGTATAGTATAGTAGAAGTATAGTATAGGCAGGTACATCAATGGATCTGGCTTTTAAGGATGGGTAGGAACATGCTAGAGAAACAAGTGTGGGAGTTGTCAGCACACCCATGTGTTATGGACTGAATTTTGTCCCTCAGAATTCATATATTAAAGCCCTAACCCCCAAACCTCAGAATGTGACTGTATTTAAGAGATAGTGCCTTTAAAGAGGCTTAAACTAAGGCTGTTAGGTCGGGCCCTAATCCATCTGGTCTGATAAGAAGGTCCCTTGGGGGGCCTGGGTGGCTCAGTCGGTTGAGTGTCCGACTTCGGCTCAGGTCATGATCTCACAGTTTGTGAGTTCAAGCCCCGAGTTGGGCTCTGTGCTGACAGCTCAGAGCCTGGAGCCTGCTTTAGATTCTGTGTCGCCCTCTCTCTTTGCCCCTTCCCTGCTCATACTCTGTCTCTCTCTGTCTCTCAAAAATGAATAAACGTTAAAAAAATTTAAAAAAAAAAGAAGGTCCTTATAGGAAGAAGAGATTAGAGCATACAGGGAGAGACAGCAGGGATGCACGCACACAGAGGAAAGACTAAGTGAAGAGGGAGCAAGAGGATGGCCATCTGCAAACCCAGGAGAGAGGCTTCAGAAGAATCCAATCTTGCCAGAATCCTGAACTTGGACTTTCAGCTTCCAGAACTGTGAGAAGATAAATTTACGTTGTTTAAACCACCCAGTCTGTGGTGTCATGTTATTGCAGGCCTAGCAGATTTATACAACATGGTAACTGTTGTCATGGAATAGGGGGGGTCTAACTGGGAGCCAAAGGAAGGTTTTGTTTCAAAATATTGTGACTGTTCAATTGGGCCAGTGCTGCAAAGTGGGCAAGAAAGACAAGGACTGAAAGCTATCCCCTGGGTGGAGCATAGGGAAGAAATAGGAGGAAAATGGGAAAATTCGCATTTTATACTTTTTTATACAACCTTATTTGATCCTCTTATTGATCTCAGGATGCAGGTATCATCTTGCCTAGTGTCCTACAGTTAATAGGTCATAGAGCCAGTATTAGAACCAGGTATGTTTGAGTCCCAAGAGTCCTCTTTTTCTACTATACCGTGCGTACCTACTCTGTTCTTCAGAGTGCACGGCCGAGGGCATCTCTGCAGCCTCATCCAGCTCACCTTCTTGGATGTTGAGTGGCTACTCCCATCTTGTTCCTGCCAATTACGGTCATTTAGGAAATTCAGCTCCATTTCTGTTGCCCCAACATTTCAAGGATAAAACACTTGGAATAGCCTGGCAGGGAGGTACATTCGCAGTATACAGCTATTCTCCCTTCTCAGGAAAACCACACAGACCCATGGCCTCCAGAGCTCATCTCCTGAGCCATTGGGTCTCAGCTCAGCTGCTGCTACATGATCCCAATCCTACTTTGTTTGGGACATAGGTTTCTGTCTCTCACAGAGTTTACAGCTGCCCACCCTCCTTCTGCATGTCCTATGCTTCCTGCTAACTCCCACTTGGCACCGGTCCCCTCTGCCTGGGCAGTGCTGTCCAGGACCTGCCAGGGTCTCATTATGACAAGCAAACCCAAACATTTACCCAGGACTGTAGGAAAACAGATGAGATCACGGAATTATTGACATTGATCTTTTTTTAGGAAAACTTATAAAAAATGGGGGGAGAGTGAGAGGATTTTGGATGGATAAATGTTATTCTAAGTGGAGGTTTTACTCCCTGAATATGGCCAAAAAAGGATTATTAAGATAATGGGTTTTGAGCACTTAGAAGAAAAATGATGGCCACCGGACATTAACATGTCCCTAAAACAGAAATTTGTCAACTTTTCAATGTTTCTGGACAATAAATTAGAAGCTGTGAACATCAAAGAGTTTAATTTTAGGAAGGAGTCTGACAAGATTCTCAAAATACTCTTAGAGATACAATGTGGGCTGGAAAGCAATATAATTAATTATCTGCTCAACCCAACCACAAAGTCTCTAGAATTCCTCTTTCCTTGGACCAAAAACCTAACTGTGTTGGGCCTCTTTCTGCTTCAATCTATTCTGCACATCTGCTGATTTCACCTTCCTAACTTAACCTCTGGCACATTTTGGGCTTCACCCAGATTTAGCCTGGACTGATTTCTATTCTCCCTATTCAAGAAAATACATTGACTCTGGCATGCAGCTGAACTGGCCTGAGAAACAGGTTATCAGACCAGGGGACTAAGGGATAGGCAAAGATTTCTTTAAATAGGACATAAAAAGCAAGAACCATCTCAACAATGACAACAAGAACATTTTAAAAGGATATACCATGCAAAAAAAGACAAATCAGACTTCATTAACATTAAAAACTATTCAAGAAAACACATCATTAAAAAGTGAATGGACAAGTCATAGAATGGGATAAGATATTCTAAATACATACACCCAACAAAGAACCTATGGTCAGAATATGTATTTTTTAAGCCTGAAAAACAATACGAAAAAGACAAAAGAAATGTTTAAAAGGAGCAAAAGACATGAATGAGCTCTTCACTGAAGAGAATATACACGTCTAAAGCATATGAAAAGGTGTTCAATATTGCTGTTCATCAGGAAAATGTCAACTAAAACCATAATGAGATATATCTACATAACCAGTTGAACAGATAAAATTTCAAAGACTGTCCACGTCAGGTGTTGGCAAGGATGTGGGGCAACTGGAACTCTCACACACTGCCAGTGGGAGTAAAATTGGGTCCAGCTACTTCTGCAAACTGGAATATTTACTAATATCTATGCCTACCCTGTCACAAGGAATGCTACTTCACGATAAATGAGTGCATGTGTCTACAAAAAGACATAAGTACAAGAATATTCATGACAATTTAGTTCCACAATAGCTCAAACTAGAAACAACTTAAATATCCATTAACAGGAAAATGGATTAAAAAATTGTGCACATTCATAGAATGGGTAAGTACCCAGGAATTAAAAGGAACAATATTGATATTGATATATACCATAACATGAGTGAATTGCAAAAACACGTTGAGCAAAAGGAGCCAGTCACAAAAGTGTATGTATTTTATGACATAGATCAGCCGAAGTGAATTGATGATGTCAGAATAATGGCTATTCTCATTTGGGAGTGTTATTGACAAAGAAACTACCTGGGGTGATACAGATGCTTTCTACCTTGATCTGAGTGTTAGTTACAGTGGTGGTCTGCTACAGAGCTCTGTCTGCATAAAGTCTATGGAGCTGTACATCTAAGATTTTATGTTTGCTGTATGAAAATTATATGTTAACATTTTTTTTTTTAATGAGGGTAGATAGAGGCTAAAATACCCCACTGTACATAAAGGCTTTAAAAAGCCAAAGAGTGGTTTCTCTTCCTGTTTCTTCATTACTAGCCACCCTGCAAATCTAGAGTTACTCCATTCATAATTCTAGTTCCATTTTTGACGACCAATCGATAGAATGCTCTAGTGAAAAAATACTAAATTTTACAGCATCTAAGTCACCAATGATAGTAAGAGCACCATTATTTTACATACCATCTAGTGGGACAAGCATTGCCAATTAGGGGCACCTGGGTGGCACAGTCAGTTGAGCATCTGACTCTTGATCTCGGCTCCGGTCATGATCTCAGCTCAGGTCATGATCTCATAGTTTGTGAGTTCGAGCCCCACATCACACTTTATGCTGATGGCTTGGCTCGGAGCCTGCTTGGGATTCTGTGTCTCCTTTTCTCTGCCCCTCCCCCACATTCTCCCTCTCCCTCTCCATCTCTCTCTTTCAAAATAAGTAAAGTTAAAAAAAAAAGGCAAGTCACCTGGGTAGCTCACGTGGCTGAGCGTCCCACTTCGGCTCAGGTCATGATCTCACAGCTCATGAGCTCAAGCCCCACATGGAGGCTCTCTGCTGACAGCCCAGAGTATGCTTTGGTTCTTGTCTCCCTCTCTCTTTGCCCCTCCTCAGCTCCTGCTTTTTCTCTGTCTCAAAAGTAAATAAAAACATCAAAAAAAAAAAAAAAAAAAAAAAGAACTGCTTGTAACTGGACATATAGCACATGAGGCACATGTTGGATGATAAAACGTAGGTGACAATTCCACTGATTTCAGGGTTCCCAGACCTCCTTTTGTAGCCTAAGCTGTTCTTTGCAGCTCCACTTATTTACGGGACTGCCACAAACAGAAAGTAAGGTGACCAACAAGGCCAACTGGTTTCTGAGAACTCTAGATCACATCTCCCCGGAAGTGATTTATAATGTCGGCTTATGTCCCCTGTCTAGCATCCAGCCAGAGTCCACACCAATAGTGAGGGGGACACACACTATTTCTCTTCATAAATGATCACTCTGAGAGACGACAACTTCCACCAAGGCACGCCTGATGCACTGAGACAGTGAGCAAACCCACCCCCTCGTCTCCCAGGGTCCTCACTGTATCACTCTTTGGGTGAAAAAGAGGGATGTGCAGGTGGGAAAGAAGTTGATCATACAGAATTAACCAAATATTAATGGCCTTTGTCCTCAAAGCACATTTTTGTAGAGCTTGGGCTGAAAACTCATCAGGCACGAGGCTATGAACCCAGCATGGACTTTTTCAGAGTACTCTGAAATTTACTTTAAAGAGAACAGTCAGCTTGTATAAAACCAAAAATAAAGGTAGGAGAAGGTTCAGGAGGAAAGAACTTGCTTCTTTCCAATAAATCACAAGGAAAAAAGAGGGAAATTTTCGATCTTTAAAACTGTACTTTCTAGCTTCGTATATTAAGCTGCACATTTTCTAGAGGCTGCTGTTTTTGAGCCATTAAGAGACTTGTATTTTAATATAAAACACAAACCCTTGCTTTTTTCTGTGCTGTGCCATTATCTGACTCTTGGCAGACTTAAAATTCTTCCTTTTAAAACTATTTCCTTTTGGAGGTCAGCTGAAGGCCCAGTTCAAGCACCACATTGATAAAACTGAACACAGGACCACTCTTAAAAGCCAGCCATTATGGGTCCCAGTAGAAAAACACTCCGTGGTGCCAGGCTTCCGAGACATCATGCCTCAAACGTGGCTTTGTGTCAACGCAGCTGTATCCACAGGCGAAAAGTTAAAAGATTTATTTTAAAATGTTTCCACTTCTGGAAGCTCTCTCTCTGTGACTTCGATGAAGCAAGGAGCAAAGCGCTAGGGGTAGAAAGACATTGTCTCAGCTACTGAACCTGTATGGAGCTCCTGTGCCCAGGCCTCAGCCCCCATCTTTTAGGCTCTCTCCTTAGATCTGAGCAGGCATGCACAAGAGCCTTGATCATAGGTCAGCATCGAGGTCCAGAAGGAAAAGTCATACTTTGCTGACTGCCTATATTTAAATGACAAAATATTAAACCCATTTATTCATTCTGCAGACAGGATGAGCTCATAGGGAAACAGAAGTTTTTGGTTTTTTGTTGTTGTTTTTTTTTAATTGGTGAAATCTGGTGGCTTAAGCATATGCAGCTCTAAAAGCTTAAGCTTTTGCAATCCAGTGAATTCTGTTCCCTTATGCCTCCCCAAATGGCCAGGGGCTTGACTATTGTCCCTATACAATTCTCCCAAAGGTAGCGACCATGGTACAGAAGGAATGTTACAGTAAGACAGGAGTTACAGATGCTTGGGGGAAAAGCCAATTGTGTGGGACAACTTAATGGTTGACTACCAGTGGAAAACAGGAAAAATAGCATCGCTCTTAAAGTGGGAACAGGACTGTCACTGATTGACAAGAGCAGATACACATCTCTGGCTTTTTTAAAGTCAGCTTTTTATTGAAGCATTATATGTGCATATGGAAAAATAAACACATGACACAGAAACAGCTTGATGAACTTTCAAAAACTTAGCATACCCATTTAACCAGTACCCAGACTGATATGGTTTGAAGTGGGGTTCAGAGCTGATGGCCAAGAAAGAATTCTTGGGACAATCTGGTGCAAAAAGGTGATTTTATTAAAACACGGGCATAGGGGCTATGGGCAGAAAGAGCTGTACTGGGGTTGTGAAGAGTGACTGATAATATGCCTTCAGGTTGGGAGGGAGTTAGGGACAGCATAAGTCTCTAAGACATTTTGGAAACAAGGCTTCCAAGACCTTGAAGGGCTGCTGTTACGAAAAGGTCATTTATTACTGTTTAGTAAAAACTTAGTCACAAGACACTTCAGATGTATATCCGGGGGCCATAAGCTTGGAGTATGAATGCCAACATACATCTTGGAGGAGTAGAGATAAAGGAAGTTTCGTTAAAGAAGACTTACAGGATCCTGGAGGTCAGGATAATGTGAAACTAAGATTGCCTTTTGCCCTTAGCAAAATGTCATCATCCAGGTAGCTGAGTTCCTAGAGGAATGTCACTCTGCCTGTCTCAAGGACTTATCAATGGGCTGTAAGTTGTAAGGAAATTTAATTTTTTTCTCTGCCTTTGTTTCCCACATCAAGACCAACAAGCAGAATGCCACTAGACCCTCAGAAGCAACCCCATCTCCTCCTTCCCACTGGTCTTTATCTTCTCATCAAGCAGGAGTCAGCAAATCTATACATCTGCCTCTGCCTATTTTGGTAAATTACAATTTATTGCAACACAGCCACATGTATTCATGTACACACTGTGGTTGCTTCTGCACTAGAATGGCAGAGTGGGCGGTTACAAGAAAGACCTTATGGCCTGACGAACCTAAAATATTTACTACCTGGGCCTTTGCAGAAAAGGTTTGCAGACCCCTGTTCTAGGGTACCACTACCCAGTAGAATACAATGAGGGTCACTGATGTCATTTACAAGATTCTAGCAGCCAGAATAAAAAATAAAAATAAAGAAGTAAAATTAATTTTAATATTCTATTTGCCTAATATATCTAGAATATTATCATGTTAACATGTAACCAATATAAAGAATGAAATATGTTCTCTTTTGTTCATACTGCTTCCAAATACAGTGTGCATTTTACACTTACAACACATCTCAATTTGTGCAAGCCACACTCCAGGTGCTCAACAGTCCCATGTAGCCAAGGGTTACAGTGTGGGACAGCACAGTTCTAGAACACCCTCAGGCTCTCCAAAGCTGGGGCTCCAGCAACTTTACCCCTTGCTGATCCTGCTGCTAGCCTGGGTTCCTCTCCCTCAAATGCAGAGGTATTTTTCTACATCAGCTTCCCTGATTCTTTAACATGTGAAATGAAAAATTGCATTCAGAAATCGTGCAACTGTTGCTTGTAACTTATCCCTAGGACAGAAAGCACAGAACTAACTACCTAAACTCACAGCTTCACGAGATAGAGCAGAATAAGTTGGAAGGACTCTCTGGACTTTTGTGAGGGGGGGAAAGTGATACTAACAAACAAGCTAAAAAACAAATGGCAAACAACACTTGAGATGAAGGAGGAAAGAAAAAAAAAGAGGAATTGATGAGAATTGCCTTCAGAATATCTTGGGCAACTCAGCAATGTCATTGTTCTAGTTAGCAAGAAAAGAAGGTTGGCTGCAGGGCCAAATACTAATTCTGGTCTGCCCAGTGATACAAAAACAAAGAAACAAAAGAAAAACCAAATCGTTGCCAATATCGACAAATCCGAATTTCTGGTAACTTCTGAAAAATTACAAGGGCTGGGAACACAGGTCCTACACCCCCTAAGTGACAAACAGTCAGCTGGATGGAACAGTAGACATCCCCTCCCCCACAGAAGGGGATGGATGTTCCCAGTTGGCCAGTCTCTGCCATTCCCAGTTGTCATACACCAGTTGTGTGCCTGTTTACATGCCTACCTGGGTTTGGAGCCTGTGCCGCCTGCAGTAGAAATAACGTTAAGTCACCAAGATAACTGCGGAATTGTGACAGGCTAATGTTGAATGTCATAATTACACACCATTGACAATAGAAAAAGAATTCAGCAGAAGTAAAAACGATTACGTTTCAGCTTGTGTTCTACTGTTTTCAGTTCACTATTGACAGGCTTTGATCCTTTAGTGTATATCTTGGTAGAATAGTTGACCCCAGATTCAGAGGCAAGCAATATTTTTTATCCTTTAAATATCTGGGATGATGAAGTGTTTAATGGGTAGCTCCCAAGAGCACAGGACTGTAATTACAAACTATTTCCAGTCTTACCAGCCAAACTGGAAAAATACTCCATCGACATCACTTCTGGAGTTATTCTCTCTTAAATTATTGTGGCTTTGGAACCTGACATACTTGAGGATTTAACTCTGATTGACAATCAGGAAACTAAGTTTATTCTTTCAGCATCCCCATTTAAGCTATCTGTACCCTGAATCTTGTTAATTTACCTGAACCATGTCGTACAGAAAATTATAAATGAGCCATGACACTCCATTGCAATGTTTTATGGCCCTAAAAAATGTATTCTTTATAAAGTCAACACCTTGGGGCACCTGGGTGGCTCAGGCGGTTGAGCATCTGACTTCGGCTCAGGTCATGATCTCACAGTATGTGGGCTTGAGCCCCGCATCAGGCTCTGTGCTGACAGCTCAGAGCCTGCTTCAGATTCTGTGTCTTCCTCTCTCTGCCCCTCCCCCACTCACACTCTGCTCCTCTCAAAAATAAACATTAAAAAATTTTTTTATGAAGTCAAAAACTTGTGTTTGAAAATATTTTGAAAACTGAAAGTGATTTTGTCAGAATAACTTTCTACTTCTAAGACTAGTTCTTCTCAAAAGAAACTCAAAGAAAGTGATTCTCTTCTTTAATATTGCTTACCATTTCATTTTTTAACATGCCGGTGGGGTGTGGTAGTATGAGATTCTTGGATCAGTTGTAAGAGAAGCTGTCTTTGACTAGCTGGACAGCATAGAAGCTCTGTTAATTGAGAAGCTGTGTTGGGTTCGCTATATAATCTAGGAAGGAGTTGCTTCCTTCCTCTGAACCTCAGTTTCCCTATATTTAAGCTATGATGAGTAGGCTGGCTTGGTGAATTCCAACCTTTTCAGTTGCAGCTCATCTCTTTTTTCAAGTGAAATTCTATGTGGAAGTTCACCAGATATGGGCAAAGCTGCTTTGGCTGAAGGGGGTGAGTGTGAGGTGCTCAGCTGGAATACCCCCTTGGTCCACTCACAAGGCAGCCCTGACTGGTCTGAACACAACTGGCCAAGTGACACACTCAATCCTTTTCCAGGTGGCAGAGTATCTGAAGCAATCATTAAACTTACCCTAGGGTATCCTGGAATGTCTTCCAGAACGATACAGACCGTGCTCACTCTCCTCACAAAAATGCTCCATATACCTCTGATGGGAGCCTCCACAGCCTTTGACTATGCTTTGTGCCACTCTCCCCAACTGCTTTCTGCTTTTTTGAACCTCGCTCAGTCAAGAGCCTTCTCCAGCCCTGCCTCCCTCCAGAAAGCTTTCCCAAACACTGTGCCATCCGATCCTATGTCTCCCTGGTACCCTTCTCCATTGCCAGCACTTACATCACAAGGGCCTTATTAGCAAATTGACAAACACTCCTGACAGGACCCTCCCTCGGTGGAGGGACAGAGGAGCTCCTGACAAACACCAGCTGAGTTCCATGGCCTCCTGTCATTCTGAGACCCTCGCTTTCCACGTGAGGCGCAGGGTGTCCCCCAGATTTTCCAGTGTGGGAGGCTCCCAAATGTTCTGATCTTTCAATAGGTCATCTTCATCACACGATAAGCCACTTCACAATGAGGATAACTCGATCATCTTCCAAAATAAATATAAACATTTACTGGTAGAGAAAAAGAAACTTCACCTTTATGGTTCAAATAATCATTTCATTTTTATTCCAGATGTCAGCAAAACCTATGGGCCAGCATCTGTGCCCCCAGATCCAGGTGAAGGGATGGAGTCAATTCATTTCAACAGAACTGAAAGAACAAAAGTCAACTCATGTTCAAGGCAGCAATGCCAAAAAACCTATTAAAGTCCTTTTGAAAAAGTCCTTGCCTGGTATGCATGAAAGCTTCAATATGGCCCATATGACCAAATGCCCCCAAAGAACAAAACTCTTAGGGAATGGGTGGAGCCAGAGAAGAAGAAAGTGGTACAAAAGTCCCATGTTGGAGATGATGGGAACTCTTTGGAATCTGACTTATGTGTCAACTCTCAACAACAAAAATACTGTAACCACATTTTAAGACTTTAAATCTGTAGGTTTCTAGAAAAAAAAAAAAAAGGCATCTACTGATGGGTTACTTTGGAAAAGCCCAAGCACGGTGAGACGCCCAAGGGGACCTTGAGAAACCTGCATGGAAGGGCGTGTCTGTTGGGCCCAGGGAATGCAATTGTATGGGTCTGAGGCTTGACCACCTGCTAGCCATCCCAGATGGAGACTCTCTCCCAGCAATTCAGGGTGTGACCAGATATGTAAAAACATCTCCTTAATTTTCATAAATATTTTTGGGTTGGACCAAGGAGCACAGCAACTTAGCCTTGAAAGGAACCTATGAATGGGCTGCGTCAACAATTTTAAAACATTCCCGGAAACTGTAGGGAAGGAAAGGATGGAAAGGGAATGATGATGTGTCTTTGTATATTAAAAACCTAACAAATCAGGAGTACTTATTTGCTTCATTTTGTGTCTTCCCAGACATTGCCTGCTCCCTGTTACATAGGGGAAACCCAGGCACCTTATGAAGGATGGAGAAACAACCAACTCCAAACTCCTGCTCAGGTAAGACTGCCAAGCCTGATTGCTCTCTTACCGGGGCACGGCACTAGAGGAAGAGCCATGGGGACAAAAGCCATGAGATCTGGACTCGGTCAGTTCTACTGGTAAAATATCGTGTGACTTTGGACCAGGCATGTTCTCTGAGTTTCAGTGCCTTCGTTTATGAAATTTGAGGTCTTGAAATTGATGGTCTTGAAATATTACATTAGCTTGTGGTATTTTTCCCCTCCCTTGATTATAGAAATAATACACATTCATTGTAACAACACGATTCATTCAGAGGATGAATGGCAAAGGGGAAGTCCCATCACACCAGGAGAAGTGGGAAGCATGGGAGGGATGGGTGTCTGAAGCATGAAATGAAAGGCCTAGGAGAGAAGTCAGGTGTGAGGGTTGAACTAGATCCTCCAGCAGCTGACTGGAAGGATGAGACAGAATAGTGTCTCTTCAAACAATTCCTTATGGCACAGCAGACTCTGAGAAGGTCGACCGGAGGAAGAGCATTAGGCCAAGAGCCAGGAGACATGTCCTACTCCATCACTGAACTGGTTTTGTGACTTTGAGCAGGTGACTGAACCTCCCTGAGTTTCCATTTCTTCATCTGTAACAGGTAAACAAAGCAGGGTTGGGACAGTAAAAGGGATCATGAAAGCTGTAGGCAAGCTCGAAAGCATGTATAAGGGCCATTATTGTCAATGTCATGAGAAAGGAGGCCCCTCCCCATCCTTGCCTTTATTGTATTTCCTTCATAAGTATCAGGGCAGTTATATACTGACAAAAGGGACTCTGCACACAGCAGCTTTCCTCACCTGTTATCTTGTTCCTCCCTTGAAAATCACATGGTGGTAAGGCATAGGTTAAAGCAGACAAGGGCATAAGAACAAATGTCAGGTACATCATGAGGTGATGGGTGTGGGCATGTGCACTCAATCAGAATTGGGTCCATCCCACTGGGAAAACAATCTCATCCAACAGTTCCTGCTGGAATCCTGCTCTTAATAAACAGGTTGGTCCCACTCATGTTTAGATCAAAACTGATGGCAGAGGCCTCACAGGCCCACCAAGCTGACCAGCTTGTGTCGTCAGGTCACTGAGTGGAGTTACAGGACAAAAGGAGAAGGCTTGGGTGAGATCCCCAGGGACCTAGTTTATGGAGTGGGTGGGGTGACACCCCCAGCATCAGCCTTGAACCCAGAGCCATACCCCACCTTGGAAAAACGGATGCTGGAATGTGGGTGTGCCAAAACATGCTGGGCTATACAATCCCCCAGGCCACAAACAGTGTCAAACCTGTCTGCAATGGACTTATCCAGGCCATCATTCTACATTTTTCCATGTTTGGGAGTGTGATTTCCCCTAGCAATAAGGGGAAAGAGACTTGAATGGAAACAGCCAGCTCCAGGCCCCCGGATGATGCCCAGTGGGGAAGGGAGTGGCTACAACCACAGTCCTCCCCAAAGTCCTGTGAAATTTCCCTGCTCTTCACAACATCCACTGCCCCAAAGACCCCCATTCCCTCTTCATATTCTCCCAGCACCAAATTGCCCATTAAATGCATTCCTTCCCCCCGCACTTATTTATTCATTTAATATTTTTTTCAAAACAGAAATCCCTTTAATCTAATACACAATCATTGCAGGAAAAATTTTTTTTCCAAACAGATACACATAGTAACATTCTCCATCCTGTTTCCACCCATAATTCTACTTTTCCTGCCCTCTCACTATTTATAGTTTGGAATATATCTTTCCAAAATTATTTTTTCCCTGAATTTGGGGGATTGATGTGACACATATGCACAGGTCTTAAGTGAACAGCTCTCTATAAATTTGTAAACATGTTTACGCCTGCACACCAAGATTTAAAAACTCCCTGCCTCCCAGAAGCCTCTATCTTGTCTTTTCCCAGTTACACCACCAAAGAGAACCACTATCCTGACTTCTATCCTCATATTTAGTTTTACCTGTTTGAATTGCATTTAATGCAACCATATGGTATGTACTCTTTGGGTGTCCAACTTTTCTTTTCCTTTCCTTCTCCTTCTTTCTTTCCTTCTCTTTCTTTCTCCCTCTTCATTTTTTTTTCTTTCTTAAATATATTTAAAGAGGTAGACATTAACCTTTCTATTAATTTATCCCTCTCTGCAGGATCCTTAATATATAAAATTCTCTCTCTCTCTTTCTCTCCTTCCCTCCCTCCCTGCCTCATATTTTCCCCCTAGTAGACTTGCAAGCTCTTCCAGGACTCAGGGATCCTCAGGTATCTAACGTTTAAGAGCAGCCCCAGACTCTTGTCACTACTAGGGAACATGCCCTTTCTCTGTGAAAGGTGAAGAAGTGAAAAGTAGCAAGCTCTGCTACCTCCTATCTTGTCTGTTGACCTGGATATATGATCTCATCAGAAGCCATGCAGGTCAGAAGGCAGGGGGATAACATATTCAAAGTTCCAAAAGAAAAGCTCTGTCATCCAAGAATTCTATATCCAATAACACTGTCCTTCAAGAATTAAGGAAAAGTCAAAATACTTCCAGATAAATGAAAACTGAGAGAACTTTTGCTACCAGAACTGCCCTACAAAAACTACTAAGGGGAGTCCTCTGGCTGAAATGAAAGGACACTAGATGGCCACTTGAATCCACATGAAGAAGTAATGAGCACCAGGAGAAGTAACTACATAGAAAAATGTAAAGAGCCATACAAATGTCTTTTTGTTTGAAATAGCTTTTTTCTCCTATCTGATTTAGAAGACAATTGCATAAAACACTAATTGTAAAACTGTGTCAATGGGTTTACAGCATAAGGATAATATATGTCTGACAATATTAACACAGAGAAAACAGAGCTATATAGAAGCAGTTTTTACATATTACTAAAATTAAGTTGGCATTAATCCAAACTAGACTATTATAAATTAATATGTTCATTGTAATTCCCAGGACAAACATTAAGAATATAACTAAAAAAGAGAACCAAGAAGGGAGTTAAACTGGTATGCTAGAAAATATCTGTTTAGGGGGTGCCTGGGTGGCTCAGTCAGTTAAGCGTCTGAATTCAGCACAGGTCATAATCTCACGGTTTGTGAGTTCAAGCCCCACATCGGTCTCTGTGCTGACAGCTCAGTGCCTAGAGCCTGCTTCAGATTCTGTGTCTCCCTCTCTCTCTCTGCCCTCCCTTGCTTGCGCTCTCCTTCTATCAAAAAATAAATAAATAATGAGCACTGGGTGTTGTATGGAAACCAATTTGACAAAAAATTTCACATAAAAATAATAAAATAAATACATAAACATTTAAAAAATTAGAAAATATCTATTTAACACAAACAAAGGAAGTAATGGAGGAAGAGAGAAACAAAAAGGCATAAGACATGTAGAAAACAAATAGCAAAATGACAGATGTAAATCCGACCTTACCAGTAATTACTTTAAATGTAAATGCACTCACTCCAATAAAACAGAATGGCAGAAGAAATTCACAAATCCAAGTACAGTTGACCCTTGAACAGCACAGCTTTGGACTGTGTTGATCCATTTATACACAGATTTTTTAAAAAATAAATACAGTACAGTTCTGTAAATGTATTTTCCCTTCCTTATGATTTTCTTAATAACATTTTCTTTTCTCTAGCTTACTTTATTGTAAGAATGCAGTATCTAATACACATACAAAATATGTGTTAATTGACTATTTATGTTATCATCAAGGTCAACAGTAGTCTCTTAGCAGTTAAGTTTTTGGAGAGTCAAAAGTTACAAGCAGATTATTAACTAGATGAGGGGTCAGCCCCCAACCCTCATTTTGTTTAAAGATCAATATATATGTTCTCTGTAATGACTAATTTTGTATGAAACTCGAATGGGCAAATAAGTGCTCAGATAGCTGGCAAAGTATTATTTCTGGATGTGTCTATGTGTATACCTCCAGAAGAGATTAGTATTGGAACCAGAAGACTGAATAAAGAAGATCACCTTCACCAATGTGGGTGGGCATCATCCAATCCACTGAGGGCTTTAATAGAACAAAAAAGTGAAGGAAGAACAAATATGCTCTTCCAGTTTAAATCAAGACATTCATCGTCTCCTGCACTTAGACACTGGTACTTCTGATTCTTGGGCCTCCAGACTCAGACTGGGATTTAAACTGTTACCCCTACTCCTAGCCCCCCAGTTCTAAGGCCTTTGGACTTGGATTTACATCATTGGCTCCCCTGGTTTTCAGGCCTTCAGACTGAGACTAAATTACACCACCAGTTTTTCTGGTTTTCTACTTTGTATAGAGAAGACTATGAGACTTCTAAGCTTCTAAAATCACATGAGCCAATTCCTAAAATAATATGTGTCTCTATCTATCTATCTATCTATCTATCCCTTATTATTTCTGTTTCTCTCTGGAGAACCCTGACTAATATGCTCTCTATAAGACATACACTTTAGATTAAAAGACACAAATAGCTTGAAAGGAAAAAAAAGGAAAAACAAATGTACTATGCAAACAGTGCCCAAAAGAAAGCTGGAGGAGCTATACTGATATCAGACAAAGTGGGATTTAAGACAAAAATTACTGCTAGAAGCAAAGAAAATTTTATAAAGATAATATGGTCAATCCATCAAGAAGACATACAATATGCACCAAACAACAGAGCCCCAAAATACAAGTAGCAAAAAAACAGTTGCAGATTTCAATACCTACTTTTAATAAGTAGAAGAATTGGAAGATAAAAAAATAGAAGACTTGAACAACACTATGAACCAAGCAGACCTAACAGATAGCTATAGAACACTCCATCCAACAATAGCAGAATACACATTCTTCTTAAGTGCACAGTGAACATTCTCCAAGACAGATGATATCCTAGGCCATAAAAGAAGCCTCAACAAATTCAAAATTATTAAAATCGTACAAATATCTGTCCATAATAGATAAGTTAGAAATCAATTGCAGAAAGAGAATTGGGAAATTCCTATATATTAAATTGACAATTTAATTAAACAATTAAATTAAACAATACATTCAACTAACCAATGGATCAAAGAAGACATCATAAAGCAAATTAGAAAATACTTTGAAATGAATGAAAAAAACCCACAACATAATAAAACTTGTGAGATGCAGCTAAGGCAGTGCTTAGCAAGACATTTATAGCTATAAAATGGCTATATTAAAATAGATAAAAGATTTCAAATCCTAAACATAACACTTCACCTTAAGCATTTTTCTTTGAAGAGAGAGTGAGAGCACACATAAGTGGGGATGTGGCAGAGGGAGAGGGAGAAAGACAACCTTAATCAGGCTCCATGCCAAGCACAGAGACAGATGCAGGGCTTGATCTCCTGACCATGAGATCATGACCTGAGCTGAAATCAAGTTGGATGCCTAATTAAATGAGCCACACAGGCACCCCAAGAATTTTTTTTAATAGTAAACTAAACCCAAAACAAGTGGAAGGAAAGAAAGAAAGATTAGAATGGAAATAAATGAATTAGAGAATAGAAAAATTGAGAACAATCAACAAAAACAAAAGTTGTTTAAGAAGATAAGTAAAATTGACAAATCTTTAGTTAGACTAAACTAGGAAAAAGAAAGAAGTCTCAAATTACTAACATCAGGAATGAAAGAGGAGACTTCACCATTTACTTTACAGAAATAAGAATTACTATGAACATTTACCAACAAATTATATAATGTAGATGGAAGGACAAATTCCCAGGAAGATACAAACTACTGAAACTGACTCAAGAAGAAATAGAAAATCTGAATAGACCTATAACAAAAAGACACTGAATTAGTAAAAACAAACAACAACCCAAAACTACACACAATATAAAGCCTAGGACTTGATGACTTCGCTGATGAATTCTACTAACTTTTTAAAGAAGAATTAACACCAATCCTTCATAAACTCTGCCAAAAATAGAGGAGGAACACTATCTAACTCATTCTAGGAGGTTGCATTATGTGATACCAATACCAGACAAAGTTATCACAAGAAAACTACAGGTCATTATCCTTTATGAATATAGCTGTAAAAATCCTCAACAAAATAATAGCAACTATAAAACCATATTATATTTAAAATTTTATATTTAAATATAGCAACACATAAAAGGGTTTAAATACCATGACCAAGGAGGATTCATCTCCAAAATGCAAGGTTAGTTCAACATACAAAAATCAATCAATGTACAAGTGTTGACAAGGATGTGGGAGAAAAGGGAACCCTTGTGCATTGTTGATGGCAATGTAAATTGATGCAGTCACTATGGAAAAAACTATGGATGTTCTTCAAAAAAGTGAAAAACAGAACTACCACATTATCCAGCAATCCAACTTATGGGTATATATCCAAAGGAAATGAAAACAGGATATTAAAGAGATATCTGTACTAATTGCAGAATTATTCACAATAGCCAACATAGAAACAACCTAAGTTCCATCAGTGGATGAATGGATAAAGACGATTTTGTATGCTTATGAAAAGAAATATTAGTCATGGAAAACAGGAAATTCTGCCACTTGCAACAGCACAGACAGACCTTGAGGACATTACACTAAGTGAGATGAATGAAAAAAAGACAAATACTACATGATATCACTTATATGTGATTTCTTAAAAAAAAAAAAAAAAGGCCAAAGTCATAGAAACAGAGAGTACAAAAGTGGTTGCCAGAGACTGGGGATTGGAGAAATTAGGGGGAAATTTGGTAAGAGAGTATAAACTTTCAGCTATAAGATGAGTAAGATCTGAGGATCTAATATATAACACGATGACTATGGTTGATAACACTGTACTGATAACTGAAATTTGCTAAGAGACAGAACTTAAATGTTCTCACCTCAAAAAGAAAAAAAGATAAAATTAAGGTGATGGATGTGTTAATTAAATAGAAGGAATCCTTTCAGAATGTATACATATATCCAATCATATATGTATACTTTAAATATCTTACAGTTCTACTTATCAATTATATGACAAAAATATATGATCATCTCAAGAGTTGTAGAAAAAGCAACCAACAAAATTTAATCCATGATAAAAATACTCAACAAACTCGGAATAAAAGGGGATTTCCTCAACCTCATTAAGAGCATCCATAAAAAATCCACAGCTAACAGCATACTTAATAGTGGAAGACTAAAAGTTTTCCCCTTAAGACCAAAAACAAGACAAGGATTTCTGTTCTTGCAACTTCTATCCAACATTGTAGAGGAGGTTCTAGCAAGGACAATTAGGCAATAAAAGGAAATAAAAAGCATGCAGACTGGAAAGAAAGAAGTAAAACTATATTCACAGAGAACATCTTGTATATAAAAAAATCCTAAGGAACCTATAAAACAGATCAGAACCAATAAAGAAGTTTAGCAAGGTTGCAGGATAGAGTATCAATACACAGAAAGTAACTGTATTTCTATATATTAACAATTGAAATGAAGAAAACAAATCCACTTAGAATAGCATCAAAGAGAATAAACTACTTAGGAATAAACTGAACAAAAGAAGTGTAAGATTCATATGGTGAAAACTGCATAACATCCTTGAAGGAAATTTAGGAAGATGGAAACAAAAGGAAAGACAGTCCATGTTCATGGGTTGTAAGAGAGTAAGATGGCCCCTACTCTCTAAATTGATCTACATATTCAACACAATCCCTTTCAAAATGCTTTTTGTAGAAATCACCAAAATGCAAGGGATGCAGAATAGCCAAAACAATCTTGAAAAAGAACAAATTTGGAGGACTCAACTTTGAATTTGAAACTTCCTGGTTTAAAAAATTACTGCAAAGCTACAATACAAAGTACATCTCTGATTACAGACATGTATCCAGAATTTATTTAAAAGTTTGCACAACTCTAACAATAAAAGGACAAATAAACCAATTTAAAAATGGGGAAAGGATCTGAATAAACCTTTCTCCAAAGAAGATATACAAATAGTTAATAGGCACATGAAAAGATGTTCGGTACCATTAGTCATTAGGGAAATGAAAATCCATGCCACAATGAGATACTACTTCACACCCACCAGGATGGCCACAATAAAACTGAGGTATGATAAGTGTTGCTGAGGATCTGGAGAAACTGGAACCCTCACACATTTCTGGTGGGATCATAAAATGGTGCAAATGTTAACCAGTTTGGTAATTCCTCAAAAAATTATGCATAAATTTCCCCTATTGATCCATCAATTCCACTCTGAGGTATATACCCAAGAGAACTGAAAACACATGGCCACACAGAAGCTGGCACAGGAATGTTGATACCAACATTATTCATAATAGCCGAAAAGAGGAAATAATCTGAATATCCATCAGTCGATGAGCGGATAAATAAAATGGGGTACAGCATCCTCCCCCCGCCCCCATCCTTGGTTAACTTTCTGTGGTTTCAACTAACCTAAGTCTACCATGGTCTAGAAGCAGATGATCCTCCTTGTGACTTATCATCAGGTCAACAGCAGCTTAATGCTATGACACAATGCCTATGTCATTCACCTCATTCAGCTCATCACGAAGGCATATTATCACCTCACATCATCACAAGAAGAGTGAGTACAGTACTCTAAGATATTTTAAGAGAGAGACTACATTCACATAACTTTTATTACAGTACATTTCTAGAACTGTTCAATTTTATTATTGATTATTGTCACTAATCTCTTACTGTGCCTAATTTATAAATTAAACTTTATCATAGGTATGTATGTATAGAGAAAACATAGTACATATAAAGTTCAGAACTATCCACAGTTTTAGGCATCCACTGGGAGTCTTGGAATGTATCACACATAGATAAGAGAGGACTACTGTATATTCATACAATGAAATATTATTTAGCTATAAAGAATGAAGCAATAATATATGCTACAACATAGATGAACCTTCAAAAAACATTACGCAAAAGAGGACAGATACTAAAAGCCACATATTATATGATTCCATTTATATAAAGTGTCCAGAATAGGTGAATCCACAGGGAAAAATAGTAGATTAATGGTTTCCAGTGGCTGGGAGAAAAGAGGAATAGGAAGTGACTGCTAATGGTTATGGGGGTTCTTTCTGGGGTGATGGAAATGTTCTGTGATTAGACAGTGGTAATGTTGCAAAACTTAGTGTATATACTGAAAACCACTAAATTGTATGCTTTCAAAAGGTGAATTTTATGCCATGAGGATCATATCTCAATTTTTTGAAAGGAAAAAAAAAGTTATGGTCTTATTAAGGTCACTGGATTTGATTGAGGAAATGACTTACCCTTGACTGAGTAAATTAGGTAAGTAATCATAGCATCTATTCCCCCAGGGCATCCCTCTATTCTTCAAGACATAGAGCAAAGACAGCTCCCTGTAGTATGATAAGACTAAGACTGACCATGCAGAATCTGTTATTTTAAAAATAAGTTAGAAGGTAGCTAGCAAAAGTTACTTCATATTAAAAGAAGAACAAAATAGCCTCCCAATGAGAGAAGGTGTGATTTTCTTCTTTTTTTTAATGTTTATTTATTTTTGAGAGAGAGACAGACCATGAGGAGGAGGGGAGGGGCAGAGAAAGAGGAAGGCACAGAATCTGAAGCAGGTAGGCTCCAGGCTTTGAGCTGTCAGCACAGAGCCTGACACAAGGCTCGAATTCAAGAACCATGAGATCATGACCTGAGCCAAAGTTGGACGCTTAACCAACTGAGCCACCCAGGCACCTCATTGTGTGATTTTATTTTCAAAAATCTCTGAAGGTTTTTTGGCAAAACAAAGCCAAACCAAAACTTGATTTTTTGTAAGCTATTGTTTCAGTCTGCTGAATAAAGCCTTTCTTTTTCTTCCCCCAGTCCAACTCGATATACATTTCAGATATTACAGAATTAAATATATAAATAATTAAACCATATGAAAATATTGGCATATATCTCTCTCATCTCTGAATAGGAAATATCGCTGTCAGCATACACTCCCTTCCATGCAAAAAAAAAAAAAAAAAAAAAAAAAAAGAATCAAAAGGAAAAGGTTGATAAATTTAATTACACTGAAAAATTAAGTATTCGTACATCAACACACATATAAACAATTAAAAGGCAAAGTAAAAGGATGGTTTAACATTTACTAGGAGTTTGACAAAATACAAATAATTTATAATTAATTCAGATAAATCAATAAAAAATTCTAAAATCCCAACAGTTAAATCTGCAGAAGTTATGAACAGGAACACACACACACACACACACACACACACACGCCACAGGATAGAAAAGATATGTGGTTAATTTGAAGCTGTTGAAATTTCCTACTAATAAAAATGCAAATTGAACTGACAGTGAAAAGCTGTTACTCACTTACGAAATTAACAAAGGTTAGGGAAGAGATAATGCTAAAATTTGTTGATATCTCAGTGCCTCTATTTTCCCCTGAGGCATTTTAATTTTCTTTGAATAGTTCCTCATGGTTTTTGAGTTAAATTCATTCTCAAGCATTTCCTTTTTTGCTGCTGTTACATGTAAAGGCTTTGGACTCAGCAACCCCAGCTGGTTAAAACTCCAGCTCTGTAATTTACCGTTTGTGCACATGTGTTTGTGTGCATGTTTGTGTGTATATGTGTGCACACGTAGGGTTTATGTTCAGTATTACTTAACTTCTCTAAGGCTCAGTTTCCACATCTGTAAAATGGGGACAAATAAAGCTTTAAGAAAAATATCTGCATATGACAAGCAATAAATGGTAATAATAATGGTGGGACGGCCATGATGCCCAATATCTTTCCATTCCTCTAAAATGAATATCTATTGTTTGCATCTCAGGTAGACAGCAAGACCCTGAAGCAGAGTTCCAGTGAGGAGGACCCATACTTTTAGTGGGTATGTGATGTGGGTGGAGATATTAGCACCTACCATAAGGATGTGTGGATTAAATTGGCTGAAGTATGCAATGTACCATGCCTGCACTAATAACATGCAGGAGTTGTCAATATTATTATTTTTATCATTATTAATTATAAACCCTAGAGACTGCCTGCCCAACTCAGAATATTCAAGACCTGCCCTAGAGTATCCTCTTCTTAGAAATAAATTACCAGGGACACAGGTCAGCATTCTACCTCAGCTGTTTGACCCTGTGCAAGTTACTTCCTTGTGTCTCAGTTTCTGCACCTGCAAAATGGATGATAATAGTACTGCTCATAGGACAGTATTGTGTTAGTCCGGGGCCTTTGAGATGTAGACACCAAGACAGGAGCAATTGTGTGAAGATTTTATTAGGGGATATGCCTGTGGGGGAGATGGGAAGGGAGTCTGGGGAGGCTGGGAGAGGCATGGGGAAGGGTGGAGCATCCTTGACCACCATGCAGTCTGAGGAGGCCGCCAGAGAATCATGGAGGGAGCGACAGCTGTCGTAGGAGTTATGTGTCTCTTAGGAATGGGCCGGTCTTAATATCCCTGTGGGGCATGGTCCCTAGCTGGGAAATTCAGGGATGGATTACAAAGTACAGCAGTTGGCTCCTTGGTCAATCACGCCCCCTTTAGTTGGAACTCTGCCACACAAGTATAAGGATGAAATGTATCAAAACATATGAAGCCCCTGGAACATGGCCAGGCACAAAGTGAGCACAATGTAAGTGGCTGCTATTATTATTGTTATTAATTGCTTGAAACATAACCGATTAGAACCAATTAGAACCATTAGAACCAATAAATACATTTTAAAAGTCTATGTTAACAGTAATGTGATATAAACTATTATTATTTAACATTTTGTATGTATTTGTTTTATCTACTGTAACAAAATTGCAGAATAAACCTTTTATATTCCTTTATCTTTCCTGGAACATCTACTGTATACACATTCTCATAGTACATGCTCAATAAATGTCTGTTGAATAAATGATGGATTCAGTTATCAGGGAAATTACACTGATAGGATCTTCAATAGTAGATAGTATCCTTACTTTGGAAATAAATTCATAAAAGGTTGCCAGTCTACCCTTCCTAGGAAAACCATACCAAGTCGTTTTTCCAATACTCTATAATAAAAATTTCAAACAGAGCAAAATAGATTTTTTTCAGTGAATACCCACATACACACCATCTAGAGTCTACCATTAACATTTTACAATGCTTGTTTTATCACCTATTTGTCCATCTATCCATCTCTCTACTCAGTCATCCATCCATCTGATTTTGGGTGCATTACAAAGAAAACTACAGACACCTATTCTTTTCCCTATTCTTTTCCCTAAATATTTTATCATGTGTATCATTAACTAGAGCTCAAAAATTTTCCAGGTTATTTTTTCTTTTAATGTAAAATTTACACTGAGTTTTTGAATGAGTGTAACCAGTTCTGAGCACCAGGACGTCACCTGGTTGAGAGCAGTTGGCAGCTGCATATTTCTCTGGGGAATTGAATGCCCTTGGTGGGTGGAGCATTTGCTTGGCACATGGCACGTTATGTGCTTCTCACAGGCAGATGCTAACTATTGTACATTAGGGTCCCCAGGAAACAGACTCAGAGACACATTGTGCAGGTTTATTAAGGAGCACCCATGAGATAGATGTCAGTGGAATGGAAGTGGAGGAAGCAGGAGAGGCAGAGGGAGAAGTGGAGTTGAGGGACAGATGCAGCCAGCCCCACAGGAAGCTAGAATATGGTCAGAGTTGTCCTGAGTTGGGCTGAGATAGCTGGGTTTTGTATTCTCCCTGCCATCAGTCACTGGATGTGGGTGCCTCCAAGAATGACAATGACCTTGGACCAGGCAGGCAGCTCTCTGCAGCTGAAGCACCAAAGGGCCGACATTTAAGGCTGCCTTAAGGCTTCCTTCAGAGACACATCATACGGCAACTGCACATGCTTTATTCCACAGGAATATGAAATTCCATCCAAACCATGTTTAGGGTCCTGGAGACTGAATTAGTGGCCTGAATAAGTTGTGATAAACATTTGTTTGTATGTTACAGCCAATGGGAAACAATATTGCAAAGGGCTGGGATTGATGACTGATATATTATGAGGGTATTCCTCATGTGACACAGGAGAGCTCTGTATCTTGGGTAGCAGAGGGTCCTCACCAAACTGCACAAGAATGACACATGAGAGAGGGCGCCTGGTTGGCTCAGTTGGTTAAGCGTCCAACTCTTCATTTTGGCTCAGGTCATGATCTCACAGTCTGTGAGATAGAACCCTGGGTCAGGCTCTGCGCTGACAGTACAGAGCCTGCTTGGGAATCTCTCTCTTCCTTCCTCCTTCTTTCCGAGGCTCTCCCACAAAACAAATATATAAACTTAACAAAACAAAACAAAAAAAAAAAAATAGAATGACAAGTTAGAAAGGGTCCAGGAAAGGATTCCAGGGTTTTGCCATATAAGGATGAAAGGACTTGTGACCTGGCATAAAAGTTAAGGAACTAACTTGCGTTCTGAAAACCTGGTAAAATAAAATGTGAGGCTAACTAAAGACACCAGTGGTCACAGACCTTATACACAGTCATCAGGATTGGCCTTGGCTGAAAAACTGAGTGATTTCATCAAAATGATATTTTTAAATGAAAAATTCATCTCCTATGGTCTGAATATTTGTGTCCCCCTAAACTCATATATTGAAAACCTAATGCCCAAGGTGATGGTATTAGCAGGTGGGAGGTGATTAGATCATTAGAGTGGAGCCCTCATAAATGGGTTTAGTGTCCTTATAAAAGAGGCTTCACAGAACTCCCTCGTGCTTCCCACCATGTAAGGATACAACAGAAGTCAGCCACCCAGAAGAGGGCCTTACCCTACTACGCTGGCACCCGATCTCAGACTTTCAGCCTCCAGAACCGTGAGAAATGAATTTCCATTATTTATAATAACTGTGGTATTACATTACAGCAGTTTGAACAGACATCATTTTGTATGCTCTCCCTTAAAACAAAAGCAAAAACAAAAACAAAAAACTAGTGCCTTCTCAAAGTGGACACTTGTCATTTGGGTATGCCCCAAATCTTTTGACCATACTCCCCACACTTTGCTAATGTCTTACAGGATAATTCCCTCTTTTTGTAACATAGAATGTGAAGATAAAGCAAAATCTTCATTTCCTGGCCTCCTTGCGGCTGGGACTCAGTCACGTGACTTAGCTTCTGCCAAGCAGAAGGGCTTTTCTGGGAACTGAGTGAGGCAGGGACAGAGGCGGGGCCAGTGGCTGTGGCAGAGCTAGTGTGGCTCTGAGACAGCTGGGGAGGGAATCTCCCGATTCACCAGCTGACTGACACTTGGCAGGCTGACTCTGTTGCGTCACTCTGCAAGTCACTTGGGAAGCTCAGCCTAGAGCCCTTTTCTTGAACCCTTTTATGCTTCTGAGAACTCTGTTCCTCAATATCCCTTCCTTCATAAGCCAGTTAGAGGCGATTCAGTTGTATGTATCAAAATACCTTGAACAATCCATTCCTATCACCCACAACAGCGCTAATTGGAACTTTCTAAGCCACAGCACACTTTCATCAAATACAATATTCTGTAGAAGCCGGTAGACAAAGTAGACTATGAATGGAGTTGTGCTAATATAAGTTGTGCTAATATAAGTTGGTCTTCTTGCTCCTCCCAATTCTAGATCTCTAGGGTTACAGTGAACTCAACTATAGGAGAAAGTACAAACTCCTTAGCAAGGTTATTCCAGAGGGTCCTTCATGCACTGAAACCAACATATTTTCTTCTGTTTCATCTCTCATGATTGATGCCTTCTGTTCTACAGTCCTACCTGATTGTTCCCCATTTTCTCCATAACCAGTCATCTACTTGTTCCTCTTCTGAGCATGTCTGTCGTGACTGCCAGGAAAACATCCATGTGCTCTTTAAGACCCAGATCAACCATAACCTCCATGAACCTCCCACCAATGCTTCTTTTCATCCAGCAATTAGTCATTTCACTAGTCCTTACCATTCATGGGCCTACCATTTTCTGATGTAAGTAAGTATTCTCCAGTGATGACCCCAGGTGACGAGTGATTTTTGCTGCAGCACAAATCTGAATCACTAATACACCAAGGCTGGCAAATTGCCCTGGCTCTTCCCTTCTTTCCATCCATCAGGGCTTTACATTGGCCAAACCTGGCAGGAAGCCAGTTAACAAAGGGGGCCTGAGAAAGTGTAGCTGGGCCAGTCCAGGTACAATAGAGGGCAGAGTCATGGAGAAGCAAAACTGGATCTAGAGGGAGAGGAGGAAATGGTCGGCTCAACAGAACCTCACAGGATCATGAGTGGGCCTCATTAGAACATAACAAATGAAAGACATACTTTGTCACATTTTGCTCATAAGAAGTGGATTTTGTTCATTTGTTTTGGAGAGTCAGTAAGCTAGCAAATCTATGCAGCCATGCATGAGTTTTCATGTTGGGAAATAATGGAGATGAATGAAAAAAAAAAAAAAAAAAGAAGTGCTTCTGTAATGGCGGGATACCACAGCCCCTGGCAAACACAGGAAATGAGGGATTCATTTCTGTCACAGAAATCAGGAAGAAAGATGGAAGACCGAACTGATGGGAAATTCAACTGTGCACCCACATTCTCACAGTATCGTTGTGATAGAAATTGCATATGACACACCCCTGACCTACCACGCTGGCAGACTCAACCCTAAGAAGATTGAGCAAGCAGTGAGAGGCGGTACTGTTCTCATCTTACTTCCAATCAAAAGGAGGAATTGGTTGGAGAAGGGGCAGTGATGAGCACCAAGAGCAAGAATTCTCACATCATCCTTACATTCGCATCTGTTCGGAGTGAGACACCTAGTCTGGCCAGGAATTTTGTAGTTATGAGCAGAGAGTTCTAAAATGTTTACAGGTGAGTTGGGGTTTATAAAAAAATGTCTTCCTTCTCATCAAGCAGGGTGAGACATCCTTGGCAATGGGGTTCTGACACCACAAACACAACTACACAGCTAGAAGGAGAAGAAACACAACAAGCTGATGTGTTGGCAGACAGCTCTATAGTGAGCTCACAGCCAGAAAGGACAAAATATGGGTACAGGTCCCAGAGGCCTGGTTGAGTCCCACACTGAGGTGGATCTATGTGAATACCGTCTAGAAGCCTTAAAACCCAGGAAGAGATGTCTTTCAAATAAAACACAGCTAAATAAAACCATAAAGGAACTTTTAAAAGGTATTTTTGGAACAAGGTAAGGTTGACTGGCAGCAGAATAAGGGAGGAGCAAACGTACTCAAATCCTTGTCCACTGGAGTATTTAATACCCATAATACGAACAAATAGAGAAAGAAGTAAGACTGTAAGCCTGGGGAGAGGAAGCCAGCATTAATATGCAGGACTGAATCCTCAAGGATCTGGATATTCCATAGGCATTTCCATTTCCCAATATGGTAGGATCACATGCCAGGCTACAGTTAAAAATAAAACACACGTGAGATTATTTGTGGTCATCTTCAAGCATTCATAGGAAATTGAAGAGGGGCTGGGTCAAGGCTGGTGAATAATTTTGACCCCTGGCTTCAAAAAACAGAGAAGGCAGTGGACTCTTCCAGCTATGCAGCTGTGGGCTGGAGGGCCACCTTACTCATGACTATAGTTGGGATTATTGGCAAAATGGTTTGGCAAAAAGTGTTCATCCCCAGGGGTCAGCTTGGGTTTTCAAAGGCAAGCTGCGTCAGCTTAACCACACTTGTTATGTTTTTGGCAGGGCTATTAGACTAGGAAATTAGTAAGAACCTGTTACCAATGGGGCTGAATTTCATAAAAGGAGCCAACAAATAATGACACCTTTTGAGTAAGATAGAAATTGTGCATAAGAGGAGGACAGTATGATAGTTAAATGCCCACACACATTGAGCCCTACTTGATGGATTGCAACAAGTGGAGCAGGCCCCAAGTCTCTCTCCAGGCCTTTCCTGTTCCGGATGTTTATTAGTAAGTTGAACTAGGATAAGGGTTGAGTGAAGGTGAAGTTGACAAATGGGTTAAAGTATAGAGAAATGTCAAATCTTCTAAGCAGTGTTTCCTGAACATCAGTCATTCATGTACTGCCCTCACGGTTCCCATTACCATGTACCACATGGGCTTAAGGACTCTCTTTAAGTTGACTCATTTTTAACTTAAATTTATATTAAAAGAATCCACGTATTTGATGTGCTAATTATATTTTACAGTATAAATTAAGTTCATAAGAATTAAAAGAAACAATGAAATAAAAGTTTAGAAAATGCTCATTTGAGTACCATCTAAGAATCTTTTGGGTTACCTCTAGCAGCATTTGTAACATGCTTTGGAAAAATAGGACCTGATGACAAATTTGGGATACAAAATACAATTCAAGTGGCTGAGATAGTAGGATCACAAAATGAAATCTGGCAGAAATAAATGTGAAATCCTGTGAGTAGGGGTACAAAACACATTGCTACAGCACGTACCAGGGGAAGGTATGGTCTACCAAGAACACATGGGTAAGGGTCTCTGGATCAAAGTTGAATGTTAGCGCCACGATGGATGTTGACATTGCCTGAATCACTGATGCCTATCCTATGTGGGCCCATTGAAAACAGTTTCTCCACTGAGGGAAGCCCTGCTGTGAGTCCTCAACTCTCAGTGAGAACATGGCAGTTCAGTTCATAGGCTCAGTTTTGGTGAGCACCAACACTGGTACTCTGCTATGCTGGACTACAGTGAGAAGGGAAGCCAGGAAGTGAGAGAAGAACAGAAACCTGCCCACAAAAGGATTAGCTGAATGGCCTGGTAAGGTTCAGAGTAAAGAAAAGAATAGGAAGGGGAGCTGTCTTCATAAAACTAGGCTCAACCTGCTGGGCTCAGCCTATGACACACCTATGATCAGAGTTGCCTACAACTGAGAAGGATGTCCTGGAAAGCACAGAGCCCCTGTTTGCTAGGGCTAGAGCCAAGCATAGGCTGCTCAAGCATTTGGAGGGGTGGGTGAGGAAGGCTTAGTCCTAGATCAGACTCTCCAGATGCAGAGCCTGAAATGGGGATTCAGATGCACACAGCTTATTGGGAGTGTCTTGTCAGGGAGTGAGGAAAACAGAGACAGCAAATCTGTGTGAACACAGGTAAAGTCTAACCCTAGTCCGACTCCACGGGGAGCTGTGGTAGCATGAACTAAACCATACTTATCCCACTTGAGGCATAGGGCCTCCCTTTTACATCTGTGTATCAGCCAGTCAATGGCTTGGGCTGCACTACTGGGTATATCTTCCCAGGTAAGGAGGTTCCTCTCAGCCGAGAGCAGGTCTCTGGAGGAGGAGGCTACTGAGATGTAATTAGACTTCAACACACATGGCCTCCTGGAGAGGGGTGTACTAGCCTGGTGATCCTTGGTGGATAGCTTCTATCCAGTGGTTTAAGAGGCTGGCCTTTGAGTGTTCTTTCCTATCGGGAAATGATTGATGACACCTGAGCTCTTGTACCTTATGTCTTGAGGTTGTTGTTTAAAAACTGCTCAAGACCATTTTTCTTCTTGGCTCCTATTGTGTCTCTGACAGCCAGAACTTGCAAACAATAACAACAACAACAACAAAACTCTTCCTGAAATTCTAAGAAGCTCCTACAACCGTTAAAAAGTCCAAGTCATGCAGGGGTAGATCCAAGTTTCACTGGGCATGAAGTTTATTCTATTTTGGAAGCCCCCTTTATATGAAAGAATACAAAATTACTAATGCAAAATGCCTGCAGCCCCCTGGAAGGGCTCTGGGCACCGGGAGGGCCTTGAAGAACACTTGAGTAACTAGATATACCATAAATCTATGTCTGCCTGTATTAATTTTTGCCATATACATGTAATACTGTACTGTTATTTACTTTAAAAAACCAATTCATTTAAAGGCAAATCTAACTCATCCCAAGTAATAATCATGGTGATATCATAATTGGATGTGGTAGTTAATATATTTTAAATAATTTTATAATGAATCCCTATGTTCAAAAAAGATTATTTATTTTTGGTCAGTCTAAAATCAAGTTACATTCAGTCAAGGGCAGATGTTCCCCACCACCCCCACCTTGATAACTGGTGGTAGGAAAGAGTCCTGAAAGCTTCCTTCTCTGCCTTAGACCTCTTCCAGGAAGGGAAGTGTCATCTGGAAGGAGGCCTAGTTCAGGGTCCCAAAGTAGGATCTTACTCAGGCCCAGCTTTTAAGGGACTTTAATAACTCTGCTAATGCTTAGAGTAGTCTCCGGGTGGTTGTAGCAGGGAACAAAGAAGATGTTATTACCATTCTCTTACTTGTGTTCAGAGAAGGGCAAACAGCTACTAAACAGTGAAATCGAACTTAACTCAGCCTTCAGATTTCAGAGCATAAATATTTTCACTACCTTCTGCTTTCTTACCACGTTCACTATCAGTTAGCTTTGATTTTAAGGTAAGAAATCTCCTGGCAACATCTTCTTGCTATGGCTCTGTAACTGCTAAAACAGGGATTCACTAAGAGGGATACTTTGAGCAGTTGGTCCCCCTATCCCTTAGTTTCCTCAACTGTAAAATGAGTATTCAATGTAAAAATCTATGGAAAAGCACTTCTTAGCACAATGCCTGGAATATAGTAAGTCTTTAATATATGCTAGTTTTCTAATGATTATTATGAACCACCAGAAATTATTTAAAAGATTTTTTTTAAGTTTGGTTTACTAAGTTGCTAGGCCAAGATAAGACGTATTTATGAAAACAGCCACCTCCTTTTACAGGACACATTGTGAAGAAATAATATGTTAAATGCATGCAAAGCACTTTTCAATTATTAAATTGAATTATTTACTTGCTGTCAAGATTAAATAACCATATTAATGTATATATTAGCATGAGCAATAAAGAGTGGCCATAAATAATTAAAAATTCATTATGCTCATCCAAATAGATGTATAGAGTGTTTTAGCATTTGGGATTTATAATTGTGTGTATGTCTCTCTCTTTCTCTCTCTCATTAGTGTAATTCAGCAAGCACCTATTGTGCCTGGGAGAATAAGCATCATTAGCTGAGCCATTACTTGTGCTCTAAGTTAATGTAACTCTTTTTTTTTTTAGTCTTTATTTAAATTCCAGTTAGTTAACATACAGTGTAATATTAGTTTCAGCTGTACAATACAGGGATTCAGCAATTCCATACATCACCCTGTGCTCATCACAGTAAATTAATATAATTCTAACACCTGACAGAATACAGGTACTTAGTGAGGATCAGGATAGGAGTAAGGATAGGACCTGAACAATAGAGTTTGAAAGATGAAATTAGGATATCAGTTTAGAATCTATTGGAGGCTTTTAGAGTCCCTTACTTCATACAGATATGGGCTCTTCCATTTATTCCACTGGTCCAGCCCCTAAAAATTCTTCCCATTCTTTGGATTCATGATAGGAAATTTATCTAAAAGCTCTGATAAAATGCAAGAAGGAAAAATGAGGGAGGGGTCCGGAAGATGGCGGCGTAGGAGGACGCTGGGCTCACCGCGCGTCCTGCTGATCACTTAGATTCCACCTACACCTGCCTAGAGAACCCAGAAAACCACCAGAGGATTAGCAGAACGGAGTCTCCGGAGCCAAGCGCAGACGAGAGGCCCACGGAAGAGGGTAGGAAGGGCGGCGAGGCGGTGCGCGCTCCACGGACTGGCGGGAGGGAGCCGGGGCGGAGGGGCGGCTCGCCAGCCAAGCAGAGCCCCCGAGTCTGGCTGGAGGGGCCTGACGGACTGTGTTCCGACAGCAAGCGCGACTTAGCGTCTGGGAGGTCATAAGTTAACAGCTCCGCTCAGAAAGCGGGAAGGCTGGAGGACAAAGGGAGGGAGAGCTGCTGAGCCCCGGACTGCAGAGCTCAGCTTGGCGGGGAACAAAGGCGCTCGCCAGCGCCATCTCCCCCGCCCATCCCCCAGCCAAAATCCCAAAGGGAACCAGTTCCTGCCAGGGAACTTCCTCGCGCAGCGCAAACACCCAACTCTGTGCTTCTGCGGAGCCAAACCTCCGGCAGCGGATCTGACTCCCTCCTGCTGCCACAGGGCCCCTCCTGAAGTGGATCACCTAAGGAGAAGCGAGCTAAGCCTGCCCCTCCAGCCCCCGTGCACCTTGCCTACCCACCCCAGCTAATACGCCAGATCCCCAGCAACACAAGCCTGGCAGTGTGCAAGTAGCCCAGACGGGCCACGCCACTCCACAGTGAATCCCGCCCCTAGGAGAGGGGAAGAGAAGGCACACACCAGTCTGACTGTGGCCCCAGCGGTGGGCTGGGGGCAGACATCAGGTCGGACTGCGGCCCCGCCCACCAACTCCAGTTATACACCACAGCACAGGGGAAGTGCCCTGCAGGTCCTCACCACTCCAGGGACTATCCAAAATGACCAAACGGAAGAATTCCCCTCAGAAGAATCTCCAGGAAATAACAACAGCTAATGAACTGATCAAAAAGGATTTAAATAATATAACAGAAAGTGAATTTAGAATAATAGTCATAAAGTTAATTGCTGGGCTTGAAAACAGTATACAGGACAGCAGAGAATCTCTTGCCACAGAGATCAAGGGACTAAGGACCAGTCACGAGGAGCTGAAAAACGCTTTAAACGAAATGCAAAACAAAATGGAAACCACGACGGCTCGGCTTGAAGAGGCAGAGGAGAGAATAGGTGAACTAGAAGATAAAGTTATGGAGAAAGAGGAAGCTGAAAGAAAGAGAGATAAAAAAATCCAGGAGTATGAGGGGAAAATTAGAGAACTAAGTGATACACTAAAAAGAAATAATATACGCATAATTGGTATCCCAGAGGAGGAAGAGAGAGGGAAAGGTGCTGAAGGGGTACTTGAAGAAATTATAGCTGAGAACTTCCCTGAACTGGGGAAGGAAAAAGGCATTGAAATCCAAGAGGCACAGAGAACTCCCTTCAGACGTAACTTGAATCGATCTTCTGCACGACATATCATAGTGAAACTGGCAAAATACAAGGATAAAGAGAGAATTCTGAAAGCAGCAAGGGATAAACGTGCCCTCACATATAAAGGGAGACCTATAAGACTGGTGACTGATCTCTCCTTTGAAACTTGGCAGGCCAGAAAGGCTTGGCACGATATCTACAGTGTGCTAAACAGAAAAAATATGCAGCCGAGAATCCTTTATCCAGCAAGTCTGTCATTTAGAATAGAAGGAGAGATAAAGGTCTTCCCAAACAAAAACTGAAGGAATTTGTCACCACGAAACCAGCCCTACAAGAGATCCTAAGGGGGATCCTGTGAGACAAAGTACCAGAGACATCACTACAAGCATAAAACATACAGACATCACAATGACTCTAAACCTGTATCTTTCTATAATAACACTGAATGTAAATGGATTAAATGCGCCAACTAAAAGACATAGGGTATCAGAATGGATAAAAAAACAAGACCCATCTATTTGCTGTCTACAAGAGACTCATTTTAGATCTGAGGACACCTTTAGATTGAGAGTGAGGGGATGGAGAACTATTTATCATGCTACTGGAAGCCAAAAGAAAGCTGGAGTAGCCATACTTCTATCAGACAAACTAGACTTTAAATTAAAGGCTGTAACAAGAGATGAAGAAGGGCATTATATAATAATCACAGGGTCTATCCATCAGGAAGAGCTAACTATTATAAATGTCTATGCGCCAAATACCAGAGCCCCCAGATATATAAAACAATTACTCATAAACATAAGCAACCTTATTGATAAGAATGTGGTCATTGCAGGGGACTTTAACACCCCACTTACAGAAATGGATAGATCATCTAGACACACAGTCAATAAAGAAACAAGGGCCCTGAATGATACATTGGATCAGATGGACTTGACAGATATATTTAGAACTCTGCATCCCAAAGCAACAGAATATACTTTCTTCTCAAGTGCACATGGAACATTCTCCAAGATAGATCATATACTGGGTCACAAAACAGCCCTTCATAAGTTTACAAGAATTGAAATTATACCATGCATACTTTCAGACCACAATGCTATGAAGCTTGAAATCAACCACAGGAAAAAGTCTGGAAAACCTCCAAAAGCATGGAGGTTAAAGAACACCCTACTAACGAATGAGTGGGTCAACCAGGAAATTAGAGAAGAAATTAAAAAATATATGGAAACAAACGAAAATGAAAATACAACAATCCAAACGCTTTGGGACGCAGCGAAGGCAGTCCTGAGAGGAAAATACATTGCAATCCAGGCCTATCTCAAGAAACAAGAAAAATCCCAAATACAAAATCTAACAGCACACTTAAAGGAAATAGAAGCAGAACAGCAAAGGCAGCCTAAACCCAGCAGAAGAAGAGAAATAATAAAGATCAGAGCAGAAATAAACAATATAGAATCTAAAAAAACTGTAGAGCAGATCAACGAAACCAAGAGTTGGTTTTTTGAAAAAATAAACAAAATTGACAAACCTCTAGCCAGGCTTCTCAAAAAGAAAAGGGAGATGACCCAAATAGATAAAATCATGAATGAAAATGGAATTATTACAACCAATCCCTCAGAGATACAAACAATTATCAGGGAATACTATGAAAAATTATATGCCAACAAATTGGACAACCTGGAAGAAATGGACAAATTCCTAAACACCCACACTCTTCCAAAACTCAATCAGGAGGAAATAGAAAGCTTGAACAGACCCATAACCAGCGAAGAAATTGAATCGGTTATCAAAAATCTCCCAACAAATAAGAGTCCAGGACCAGATGGCTTCCCAGGGGAGTTCTACCAGACGTTTAAAGCAGAGATAATACCTAACCTTCTCAAGCTATTCCAAGAAATAGAAAGGGAAGGAAAACTTCCAGACTCATTCTATGAAGCCAGTATTACTTTGATTCCTAAACCAGACACAGACCCAGTAAAAAAAAGAGAACTACAGGCCAATATCTCTGATGAATATGGATGCAAAAATTCTCAATAAGATACTAGCAAATCGAATTCAACAGCATATAAAAAGAATTATTCACCATGATCAAGTGGGATTCATTCCTGGGATGCAGGGCTGGTTCAACATTCGCAAATCGATCAACGTGATACATCACATTAACAAAAAAAAAGAGAAGAACCATATGATCCTGTCAATCGATGCAGAAAAGGCCTTTGACAAAATCCAGCACCCTTTCTTAATAAAAACCCTCGAGAAAGTCGGGATAGAAGGAACATACTTAAAGATCATAAAGGCCATTTATGAAAAGCCCACAGCTAACATCATCCTCAACGGGGAAAAACTGAGACCTTTTCCCTGAGATCAGGAACACGACAGGGATGCCCACTGTCACCGCTGTTGTTTAATATAGTGCTGGAAGTTCTAGCATCAGCAATCAGACAACAAAAGGAAATCAAAGGCATCAAAATTGGCAAAGATGAAGTCAAGCTTTCGCTTTTTGCAGATGACATGATATTGTACATGGAAAATCCGATAGACTCCACCAAAAGTCTGCTAGAACTGATACATGAATTCAGCAAAGTTGCAGGATACAAAATCAATGTGCAGAAATCAGTTGCATTCTTATACACTAACAATGAAGCAACAGAAAGACAAATGAAGAAACTGATCCCATTCACAGTGGCACCAAGAAGCATAAAATACCTAGGAATAAATCTAACCAAAGATGTAAAAGATCTGTATGCTGAAAACTATAGAAAGCTTATGCAGGTAATTGAAGAAGATATAAAGAAATGGAAAGACATTCCCTGCTCATGGATTGGAAGAATAAATATTGTCAAAATGTCAATACTACCCAAAGCTATCTACACATTCAATGCAATCCCAATCAAAATTGCACCAGCATTCTTCTCGAAACTAGAACAAGCAATCCTAAAATTCATATGGAACCACAAAAGGCCCCGAATAGCCAAAGTAATTTTGAAGAAGAAGACCAAAGCAGGAGGCATCACAATCCCAGACTTTAGCCTCTACTACAAAGCTGTCGTCATCAAGACAGCATGGTATTGGCATAAAAACAGACACATAGACCAATGGAATAGAATAGAAACCCCAGAACTAGACCCACAAACGTATGGCCAACTCATCTTTGACAAAGCAGGAAAGAACATCCAATGGAAAAAAGACAGTCTCTTTAACAAATGGTGCTGGGAGAACTGGACAGCAACATGCAGAAGGTTGAAACTAGACCAGTTTCTCACACCATTCACAAAAATAAACTCAAAATGGATAAAGGACCTGAATGTGAGACAGGAAACCATCAAAACCTTAGAGGAGAAAGCAGGAAAAGACCTCTCTGACCTCAGCCGTAGCAATCTCTTACTCGGCACATCCCCAAAGGCAAGGGAATTAAAAGCAAAAGTGAATTACTGGGACCTTATGAAGATAAAAAGCTTCTGCACAGCAAAGGAAACAACCAACAAAACTAAAAGGCAACCAACGGAATGGGAAAAGATATTTGCAAATGACACATCGGACAAAGGGCTAGTATCCAAAATCTATAAAGAGCTCATCAAACTCCACACCCGAAAAACAAATAACCCAGTGAAGAAATGGGCAGAAAACATGAATAGACACTTCTCTAAAGAAGACATCCGGATGGCCAACAGGCACATGAAAAGATGTTCAACGTCGCTCCTTATCAGGGAAATACAAATCAAAACCACACTCAGATACCACCTCACGCCAGTCAGAGTGGCCATAATGAACAAATCAGGAGACTATAGATGCTGGAGAGGATGTGGAGAAACAGGAACCCTCTTGCACTGTTGGTGGGAATGCAAATTGGTGCAGCCGCTCTGGAAAGCAGTGTGGAGGTTCCTCAGAAAATTAAAAATAGACCTACCCTATGACCCAGCAATAGCACTGCTAGGAATTTATCCAAGGGATACAGGAGTACTGATGCATAGGGGCACCTGTACCCCAATGTTTATAGCGGCACTCTCAACAATAGCCAAATTATGGAAAGAGCCTAAATGTCCATCAACTGATGAATGGATAAAGAAATTGTGGTTTATATACACAATGGAACACTACGTGGCAATGAGAAAAAATGAAATATGGCCTTTTGTAGCAACATGGATGGAACTGGAGAGTGTGATGCTAAGTGAAATAAGCCATACAGAGAAAGACAGATACCATATGGTTTCACTCTTATGTGGATC